>NC_064756.1:0-45000 GCF_011397635.1 Epinephelus fuscoguttatus
ACCGCTATATCTACATCCACTCATTGCCGCTATTGACATCTACTACTGCTACATCTACTACTGCTACATCTACTATTGCTGCTACTGCTACATCTACTACTGCTACATCTACTACTGCTACATCTACTACATCTACTACTGCTACATCTACTACTGCTGCTACTGCTACATCTACTACTGCTACATCTACTACTGCTACATCTACTATTGCTGCTACTGCTACATCTACTACTGCTACATCTACTACTGCTACATCTACTATTGCTGCTACTGCTACATCTACTACTGCTACATCTACTACTGCTACTACTGCTACATCTACTACTGCTACTACTGCTACATCTACTATTGCTACTACTGCTACATCTACTACTGCTATTATTGCTACATCTACTACTGCTACATCTACTACTGCTATTATTGCTACATCTACTACTGCTACATCTACTACTGCTATTATTGCTACATCTACTACTGCTACATCTACTACTGCTACTACTGCTACATCTACTATTGCTACTACTGCTACATCTACTACTGCTACATCTACTACCACTGCCACATTGCCACATCCACTACTGCTACATCTACTACTGCTGCTACTGCTACATCTACTACTGCTACATCTACTATTGCTACATCTACTACTGCTACATCTACTACTGCTACTACTGCTACATCTACTATTGCTACATCTACTATTGCTCCTACTGCTACATCTACTACTGCTACATCTACTATTGCTACTACTGCTACATCTACTACTGCTACTATTGCTACATCTACTACTGCTACATCTACTACTGCTACTACTGCTACATCTACTATTGCTACATCTACTATTGCTACATCTACTACTGCTACATCTACTATTGCTGCTACTGCTACATCTACTACTGCTATATCTACTACTGCTGCTACTGCTACATCTACTATTGCTACATATACTATTGCTACATCTACTACTGCTACATCTACTACTGCTGCTACTGCTACATCTACTACTGCTACTACTGCTACATCTACTACTGCTACATCTACTACTGCTACATCTACTATTGCTGCTATATCTACTACTGCTGCTACTGCTACATCTACTACTGCTACATCTACTACTGCTGCTACTGCTACATCTACTACTGCTACATCTACTATTGCTGCTACATCTACTATTGCTGCTACTGCTACATCTACTACTGCTACATCTACTACTGCTATATCTACTACTGCTCCTACTGCTACATCTACTACTGCTACATCTACTACTGCTGCTACTGCTACATCTACTACTGCTGCTACTGCTACATCTACTACTGCTACATCTACTACTGCTACATCTACTACTGCTACATCTACTACTGCTGCTACTGCTACATCTACTACTGCTACATCTACTACTGCTATATCTACTACTGCTGCTACTGCTACATCTACTACTGCTACATCTACTACTGCTACATCTACTATTGCTGCTACTGCTACATCTACTACTGCTACATCTACTACTGCTGCTACTGCTACATCTACTATTGCTGCTACATCTACTACTGCTACATCTACTACTGCTACATCTACTACTGCTACATCTACTATTGCTGCTACATCTACTATTGCTGCTACTGCTACATCTACTATTGCTACATATACTATTGCTACATCTACTACTGCTACATCTACTACTGCTACATCTACTATTGCTGCTATATCTGCTACTGCTACATCTACTACTGCTACATCTACTACTGCTGCTACTGCTACATCTACTACTGCTATATCTACTACTGCTCCTACTGCTACATCTACTACTGCTACATCTACTATTGCTGCTACATCTACTACTGCTACATCTACTATTGCTGCTACTGCTACATCTACTGCTACATCTACTGCTGCTACATCTACTATTGCTGCTACTGCTACATCTACTGCTACATCTACTACTGCTACATCTACTATTGCTGCTACTGCTACATCTACTGCTACATCTACTACTGCTGCTACTGCTACATCTACTACTGCTACATCTACTACTGCTATTATTGCTACATCTACTACTGCTACTACTGCTACATCTACTATTGCTACTACTGCTACATCTACTACTGCTATTATTGCTACATCTACTACTGCTACTACTGCTACATCTACTATTGCTACTACTGCTACATCTACTACTGCTACATCTACTACTGCTATTATTGCTACATCTACTACTGCTACTACTGCTACATCTACTATTGCTACTACTGCTACATCTACTACTGCTACATCTACTACTGCTATTATTGCTACATCTACTACTGCTACATCTACTACTGCTACTACTGCTACATCTACTATTGCTACATCTACTACTGCTACATCTACTATTGCTACTACTGCTACATCTACTATTGCTGCATCTACTATTGCTACATATACTATTGCTACATCTACTATTGCTACATCTACTATTGCTCCTACTGCTACATCTACTACTGCTACATCTACTATTGCTACTACTGCTACATCTACTACTGCTACATCTACTACTGCTACTATTGCTACATCTACTACTGCTACATCTACTACTGCTACTACTGCTACATCTACTACTGCTACATCTACTACTGCTACATCTACTACTGCTACATCTACTATTGCTCCTACTGCTACATCTACTACTGCTGCTACTGCTACATCTACTATTGCTACATATACTATTGCTACATCTACTACTGCTACATCTACTACTGCTACATCTACTATTGCTGCTACATCTACTATTGCTGCTACTGCTACATCTACTATTGCTACATATACTATTGCTACATCTACTACTGCTACATCTACTACTGCTACATCTACTATTGCTGCTATATCTACTACTGCTGCTACTGCTACATCTACTACTGCTACATCTACTACTGCTGCTACTGCTACATCTACTACTGCTACATCTACTATTGCTGCTACATCTACTACTGCTTCTACATCTATTACTACTGCTACTGCTACATCTACTACTGCTACATCTACTACTGCTACATCTATTACTACTGCTACTGCTACATCTACTACTGCTACATCTACTACTGCTACATCTACTACTGCTACATCTATTACTACTGCTACTGCTACATCTATTACTACTGCTACTGCTACATCTACTACTGCTGCTACTGCTACATCTACTACTGCTACATCTACTACTGCTACATCTACTACTGCTGCTACTGCTACATCTACTACTGCTACATCTACTATTGCTGCTACTGCTACATCTACTACTGCTACATCTACTACTGCTGCTACTGCTACATCTACTATTGCTACATCTACTACTGCTACATCTACTACTGCTACATCTACTACTGCTACATCTACTACTGCTACATCTATTACTACTGCTACTGCTACATCTACTACTGCTACATCTACTACATCTACTACTGCTACATCTACTATTGCTGCTACATCTACTACTGCTACATCTACTACTGCTACATCTACTACTGCTGCTACTGCTACATCTACTACTGCTACATCTACTATTGCTGCTACATCTACTATTGCTGCTACTGCTACATCTACTGCTACATCTACTGCTGCTACTGCTACATCTACTACTGCTACATCTACTACTGCTGCTAATGCTACATCTACTACTGCTACATCTTATACTACTACATCTACTATTGCTACTACTGCTACATCTACTGCTGCTACATCTACTATTGCTGCTACTGCTACATCTACTATTGCTACATATACTATTGCTACATCTACTACTGCTACATCTACTACTGCTACATCTACTATTGCTGCTACATCTACTATTGCTGCTACTGCTACATCTACTACTGCTACATCTACTACTGCTACATCTACTACTGCTACATCTACTACTGCTACATCTACTATTGCTGCTACTGCTACATCTACTACTGCTACATCTACTACTGCTGCTACTGCTACATCTACTACTGCTACATCTACTACTGCTACATCTACTACTGCTCCTACTGCTACATCTACTACTGCTACATCTACTACTGCTATATCTACTACTGCTGCTACTGCTACATCTACTACTGCTACATCTACTACTGCTACATCTACTACTGCTGCTACTGCTACATCTACTATTGCTACATCTACTACTGCTGCTACTGCTACATCTACTACTGCTACATCTACTACTGCTATATCTACTACTGCTACTACATCTACTACTGCTACATCTACTACTGCTGCTACTGCTACATCTACTATTGCTGCTACATCTACTACTGCTACATCTATTACTACTGCTACTGCTACATCTACTACTGCTATATCTACTACATCTACTACAGCTACTATATCTACTATTGCTGCTACTGCTACATCTACTACTGCTACATCTACTACATCTACTACTGCTACATCTACTATTGCTGCTACTGCTACATCTACTACTGCTACATCTACTACTGCTGCTACTGCTACATCTACTACTACTGGTGCTACATCTATTACTGCTACTACTGCTGCTACATCTACTACTGCTGCTACTGCTACATCTACTACTGCTACATCTACTACTGCTACTACTGCTACATCTACTACTGCTACATCTACTATTGCTGCTACTGCTACATCTACTGCTGCTACATCTACTACTGCTGCTACTGCTACATCTACTACTGCTACATCTACTACTGCTACATCTCATACTACTACATCTACTATTGCTACTACTGCTACATCTACTACTGCTGCTACTGCTACATCTACTACTGCTACTACTGCTACATCTACTACTGCTACATCTACTATTGCTGCTACTGCTACATCTACTACTGCTGCTACTGCTACATCTACTACTGCTATATCTACTATTGCTGCTACTGCTACATCTACTACTGCTACATCTACTACTACTAATACTGCTACATCTACTACTGCTATATCTCCTACTAAAAATACTACTACATCTACTAATACTACTACATCTACTAATACTGCATCTACTACTAATTACTACATCTACTACTGCTACATCTACTACTGCTATTACTGCTTCTACCACCACTACTGCTACTGCTACATCTACTACTGCTACTGCTGCTACTGCTACTACTACTACTACTACTGCTACTACTACTGCTACATCCACTAATACTACACCACTGCTACTACTACTGCTACTGCTACAACTGCTTCTACTACCACTAATACTGCTGCTGCTACTGCTTTTTCTGCACTACTACTACTACTACAACTGCTACTTCTACCACTAATACTGCTGCTGCTACTGCTTCCGCTACTTTAACTACTGTATCATACTTGTTATTTACTCATTCTACATCAGTTTTACCGTTTGTACCTGTAAAAACCTTTTGTTGCCATAGAAACAAACAGATAAAAATATCTTCTTCAACCTTTGACCTTTGTCACTTCTTCAGGATGCCCTGCCCTCACCTCTCCCTAACTCTCTGGGTGTAGTTGCTGGTTGGGGAATTTCCAACATCAATGCCTCCTCCCCCTCTGGTGACCCCCCCATGCTGACCTCTGACCTTGGGATGACCTCTGATCTTCTGCAGTACGTGAAGCTGCCGGTGGTTTCTCAGGACGAGTGTCAGGCGAGCTATACCTCACGCTCTGTCAGCTACAACATCACGGACAACATGTTCTGCGCCGGCTTCTTCGAGGGTGGGCGGGACACCTGCCTGGGGGACAGCGGGGGGGCGTTTGTAATGGAGGATGGGGTCAGCCGGAGGTGGGTGGTGTTTGGCTTGGTGTCCTGGGGCGGGCCGGAGGAGTGTGGGAGTCAGAGGGTGTATGGAGTCTACACCCGAGTGGAGAAGTATGTGGAGTGGATACAGACGCAGCTCCAGGCTGCCCCCTGGTGGTAAAACAGACATCATGCTGCCCCCTGGTGGTAAAACAGACATCATGCTGCCCACCAAACACCTGAACTCCATTTTCTATCCCAGAATGCTTTGCTACACTCCATTTTGTGTTTTATGTGTGACCTCCTGCCTCTGACAGGCAGAAATCAGTTTATTATTACAGATTATTAGATGTTTAAAAGACATGTATTTTGATCCTGCTATCTCTGTACTGACATCATATCTTATACATATCTTATACTGTACATATCTTAAACAATCTGTCACTGGGTTATTTTATTTTATTTTGCACTCTGATGTATGAATTATATGAAAAGTCTTATGAAAGAACTGAAATAAAAACTTCTTGCAAACAAAGGTCACATTTTCTGAAAATCATTAAGTTATCAGTCACAGCTAGTTTCTGTATTCATT
Organism: Epinephelus fuscoguttatus; assembly: GCF_011397635.1. Lineage (NCBI taxonomy): Eukaryota > Metazoa > Chordata > Actinopteri > Perciformes > Serranidae > Epinephelus > Epinephelus fuscoguttatus. The sequence continues at coordinate 6,291 of NC_064756.1, forward strand.
CATTCATCTTCTAACCGCTTCATCCTCTTGAGGGTCGCGGGGGGGGTGGAGCCTATCCCAGCTGACACTGGGTGAGAGGCAGGGTTCACCCTGGACAGGTCACCAGACTATCACAGGGCTGACACATAGAGACAGACAACCATTCACACTCACATTCACACCTACGGACAATTTAGAGTCACCAATTAACCTGCATGTCTTTGGACTGTGGGAGGAAGCTGGAGTGCCCGGAGAGAACCCACGCTGACACGGGGAGAACATGCAAACTCCACACAGAAGGGCTCCCACACCCGGGATCGAACCGGCAACCCTCTTGCTGTGAGGCGAGAGTGCTAACCACCATACCACCGTGCCGCCCTAGTTTCTGTATATCATTTTACAGATGTTAGAAATTCTAAAGCAAAAGTCTTAAAGTAGAAAAGTTTGTAACTTGTTGTAAACCTTTGAAAGTACCATACAATAAAAACGGTCTCTTTCTCTAGATTCTTGACGACATACCATACTATGGTTTTTCTACACTTTAAAAACATACTATACTATAATGTTTTTTCTAGATTTTTGACAACAGACCATAATATGTTCTTTCGTGATTTTGTAACGACATACTATAACGTTTATTATAGATATCTGTCGACATACGATACTGTGATGTTTTTTCGTGATTTTTGACAAAATGATTTCCTAGGATGGTATACTAGATTTTTCTACATTTTTCGCAACGTGCTATGACATTTTTCCCAGATTTGTTACAAAATGCAGAAGGGCATTTTGACGTTTTTTCTAGATTTTTGAGCACATGCTATAATGTTTTTTCCAGATTTTTCACGACATGCTGTTCTACGACATTTTTTTCTAGTGTTGACAACATTCCATATGAATTTTTTTTTGTGATTTTTGACATCATAAGATACTATGACATTTTCTCTAGATTTTTGAGCACATGCTATAATATGATGTTTTTTTCCCAGATTTTTCGCGACATGCTGTACTAAAATGTTTTTTTCTAGATTTTTGATGACATGCTATACATGATGTTTTATCTAGATTTTTGACAAGGTACCATTCTATGACATTTATTTCTAGAATTTTGATGACATACTATACTATAACAGTTTGTTGCATAATTTTGAACGACATGCTATGCTATTTTTTTCTTTTCTCGCCGCAATTTTGGATGACATGCTATAGTATGATGTTTTTTTTCTAGATTTTTGATGACATACTAGGACTTTTTTTTATGATTTTGTATGACATACTATCCTATGATGTTTTATTGCGATTTTTGATGACATGCTACACTATGACTTGTTTCCCAATTTTTGATGATATGTTTTGGTACTACATTTTTTCTAGATTTTTGACGACATGCTATACTGTTTATTTCTAGATATTTGATGACATGCTATATTATGATGTTGTTTCTAGGCTTTTGACTCTCACCATACCATAAAGTTTCTCGTAGATTTCTGACAACTTGCTATGCTATGACATTTTTTCTAGATTTTTATGACTTACTGTACCATGACCCTTATTCCAATTTTTGACGATGTACATTGCTGTCACTTTTTTTCAAAATTTCTGACAACATGCAATACTAGACTTCTGACGACTTGCTATACTGTGCCGATTTTTCATGATTTTAGATGACATTCCTGATTAGTACATTTTCTAAGTATTTTGGACAACATGCTATACTTTTACTTTTAGATTGTTGATGACGTCCTTTACTATGATGTTTTTTTCTAGAATTTCATCAAAAATCATGAAAAAATATTATAGTATAGCATGTTGTCAAAAATCATGAAAAACCATCATAGTATAGCATGTCGTCCAAAATCATGAAAAAAAGTCATAGTATAGCATGTTGTCAAAAATCATGAAAAAAACTCATAGCATAGCATGTCGTCTAAAATCATGAAAAATCGTCATCGTATAGAATGTCCTCCAAAATCATGAAAAAAGTCATAGTATAGCATGTCGTCCATGAGAAACGTCATAGTATAGCATGTCGTCAAAAATCATGAAAAAAGTCATAGCATAGTATGTCGTTTAAAATCATGAAAAAATGTCATGGCATGGCATGTCGTCAAAAATCATGAAAAAGTCATAGTATAGCATGTCGTCCAAAATCATGAAAAAGTCATCGTATAGCATGTCGTCAAAAATCATGAAAAAGTCATAGTATAGCATGTCGTCCAAAATCATGAAAAAGTCATCGTATAGCATGTCGTCAAAAATCATGAAAAAGTCATAGTATAGCATGTCGTCCAAAATCATCAAAAAAAGTCATAGTATAGCATGTCGTCCAAAATCATCAAAAAAAGTCATAGTATAGCATGTCGTCCAAAATCATTAAAAAAAGTCATAGTATAGCATGTCGTCCAAAATCATGAAAAAGTCATAGTATAGCATGTCGTCCAAAATCATGAAAAAGTCATCGTATAGCATGTCGTCAAAAATCATGAAAAAGTCATAGTATAGCATGTCGTCCAAAATCATCAAAAAAAGTCATAGTATAGCATGTCGTTTAAAATCATGAAAAAACGTCATAGTATAGCATGTCGTCCAAACTCATGAAAAAAAGTCATAGTATAGCATGTCGTCCAAACTCATGAAAAAAAGTCATAGTATAGCATGTCGTCCAAAATCATGAAAAAGTCATAGTATAGCATGTCGTTTAAAATCATGAAAAAACGTCATAGTATAGCATGTTGTCAAAAATCATGAAAAAACGTCATAGTATCCACCTTATTTTTCACGGAAACATGGAGGCAAAACAGAACGCAGCCAGCTCCCATTTTTTTGTGTGATCCTTTCGGTCCAGCACTCTTGACCACTGTGTAAATGGGAGTCGCCTTGTTGTTTACCTTGCTGAATTTAGATATATATATATATATGTATATCACATTTTTCACGTTACTATATAACCGTTTAGATTAATCTGATGTTTGTAAAGTCTATAAACATAATGAACAAACATTCATGAATTAATTATTTAATTATTTGAAGGATAGTCCCTGCAGATGAATCATCTTGTTTTCAAGGGAGTCCTTCACATGTATACAAATTGTGAGTGAGAGTGAGGCAAATTGTGATTTGTGATATTGGGCTTTATAAATAAAACTGATTGATTGACAAAACAAGACAAAACATTGCAACAGCATTACATTACATTACAAGACATACAAGAATCAGACAGATCAATACAACCAAACAGTACATTACAAGACAATAACATCCATACAATACTTTCTTGGCCCTAGAGCTTAGATCGGGCCCAAAAAAATCCAGCCCCACCCGGCCCGAGCCCATGCACGTTATGTCTGGGACCGGCCCGGCCCATCCAATTAACTGTAATTATGGGCCTGAGCCTGATTTAAACCCGACATTTTTCAATAAGTTTGCTGTTATAATTAAGAGTATTAAACCACAAGTCTTGTTATTTAAATGACAGAAATATAGGACCTTAATGAATGGCGCAACATGGAAGCATGATTATGTAATAAAACAGGTGTTTATTTTAGGATCCAGGTGGTGAAGCACAATGTTGCAACATTGGACATGTGGAAAGGATGACGCAGTTATTCGGCAAACCACCGTTTATTACTGAACAGTACAGGTTACTGTTGGCCGTAACCACGCCAAAACAACCAACAAACAAGAACTTAGCTGTAACTCCAACTGTGCACTCCTGCTCTCTCCTCCACCTCACTCCTACACACACCAGCACCCTCACACATTGCCCTCATTCCCGTCACACTCGCACCCCGCCCCCCTACCTATACTCATTCAATCCCAAACATGCCGTTAACTCACAGAACACTGACATTATAACAGAACATTTACTGCAGGATCGCTACAATACATAGCCTATAACATTATCAAATCATTGCTTTAAAACAAACAAACAAACAAACAAAAAAAACGTCATATCTGACCAGTCTGGCCTGGGCCCGTCAGAGGGAGGGGGGCAGAGAATCTAAGCTCTACTTGGCCCAACCTTTCCCTGTCCCCCCCAGTCCATGTAGATTCATAAATTTACATGAATGGTATTATATCCATCATATTATATACACATCATCATATACAGTACATTCATCGTCAGGAAGATGTCATTTTCCACAGTTCACCACAGATATTTATCAATATTTGTCAGACACATAAACAGGGTTTTTGTAAATGAATAAAGAGGGATTTCTTGAAGAGATAAAAAAGAGGTGATAGATTTTTAAAAATTAGGCAAAGTATTCCAGTCTGACGGAGCTTTAAATTGAAAGGAAAATCGACCAATTTCCTTCTGGATTCTCGGAACAAAGAAAAAACAACTGTCAGTATGGCGTAAATAACGCTGTGAGCTATATGGGATCAAATATTGTTTTAAGTACGGGGGTAATTATAATAAATACATTTGAAAATAAACTGCAGCCAATGAAACTGTCTTCTGGACTCAGGTGTTAACCAATTTAGAGAATGATACATAGTGCAATTTTCTGTTTCTGTTTTCTGTTCTGAATGGACATCTTAGAATAAATCTGCAAAGGTTGTTGTAAGTGACTCTAATAGAGGATAAGCTGGTTTCTGAAGTTTTCCGATATACAATATCTGCATAATCAAGTATAGGGAGAATAAGCTGTGTAACAATCTTTTTCCTAATCTGTAGAGTGAAGCAGTTTATTGAGCAATACAGTAAACCCAAGCTGCAGTTTATTTTCTTAATAACTGAGTCAATATGTACTTTAAAGGTAAGTTGAGAATCAAGCCAAACACCAAGATATTTGAATCGATCTATTTCCTCAAGAGGAGTACCTTCGGGATAATTAATGGATAATTTACCAGAATGTAAAAGTTTCTGTCTAGTACCGAATAACATAGGACTTCCTCTTATTAAGTAAGAGTTTGTTGGATGAAAATCATTTTTGAATAGAATCAAAATTAGACTATAATATTGACTGGATTTGAGAAACATTAGATCCAGAGGTATAAATAACTGCATCATCAGCATAAAGATGACAACAAGCTTGTGGTAAGTCACTGATAAAGATCCTGAACAATAGTGGACCTAAGGAGGAGCCTTGGGGGATACCCTTTCCATTAACATAAAGTCTGACTGTGCGCCATGAAGAGAAACACATTGGTATCTGTGATGAAGGTAGGAATTGAACCAGAGCAATGAGCTTTCAGAAAGTCCTATGGCATGAAGCTTATCGAGGAGGAGATAGTGGTCAACCATGTCGAAAGCCTTAGTAAGGTCTATAAATATTGCACCTGTGAGCATATTGTTATCTGAAGAGGATGTTATATCATTAGTGAATTTAAGGAGAGCTGTTGTTGTAGAAAAATTTGATCTGAAACCAGATTAATATGGGGATAAGATGTCAAACTCATTAATATAATGAGAAAGTTGATTAAAAACTAATTTTTCAAATAGTTTGACTACACAGTTTATTATGGAAATAGGTCTATAGTTATTAATGTCATGGGCGTCGCCACCTTTATGCAAAGGAGTGATTCTGGAACATTTCCAACTTAAAGGAACATCATCATTTTAGTTGCACAGATGTTTCTTAGTTGTTTATATGCATTCCAGTCACCTATATCTTTTGTGGAACGATATTTCTGCCACGCCTTATCCCTTTGTTTGATTAAACCTAAGAAGTCAGCTTTTATCCATGGTAAGTGTCTACCCTTAACTTTCCTTGTTGTCCAGGGGACATGTTTGTTAATAACTTTAATAAACTCTGTGTAAAAATAATCCCAAGCATCATTAACAAAAGGTATTAGTTGTAATCTATCCCATTTTATAGCACTTACATCTTCAATAAATTGTTCAACATTGATATTTTTGATTTTTCTTACTTTTATACACTTGGGTGGAAGACGAGGAACTTTAATTTTCCAAACACAGAAAATAATTGAATGGTCACTTAAACTGTCAGGTAATACCCCTGATTTTATAATTCTATCAGGATGAGTGACAAATATCCAGTCTAACAGGGTTGAAGATGTTCTATCAACTCTTGTTGGTTCAGTGATAATTTGCGTAAAGTTTATGCTGCTGAATAGATTTTTATCTTTGAGGGATACACGTTCCATCCAATTTTTATTAAAGTCACCAAGTACAATCATTTCTCCCGGACGACCTAAAGAGTTAATGGTAGACAGTATACACTCAGTAGATTCTGAAGGAGCATTTGGGGGTCTGTAGATATTATCTATGGTTAAGTGTTTATTTTTATGAAAAATTAATTTGACAAAAAGGCATTCAAAATGCAGGGGTGTAACTGTTGGCATAACAAGTTATGGGCATAAATGAGATGAAACATATGTAGCCACTCCTCCTCCTCTAGATCCTCTATCAGCTCTATACAAAACATAATCATCAAGTTTGATTTCATTATCTGAAATATTACTGTGCAGCCAAGTTTCAGACAAAGTGAGCACACTAGGTTTATTGTAAGCAATCCATGCTTTCCATGGGGGGGGGGGGGGCACTTGGGAGAGGGGAGAGCCATGCCAAAACACAAACTAACAGATCTCCTAAACAGAGAGACATAATAAGCTTTGCCTAGTCTACCAATTAACAGAAACTGTGAGAATAACTTAAAAAGATTGCAATAATCATAAGGAGAGCGAAATCAGAGTTTCTCACTTCATGTACTTTAATTACTAGGCATTGACAAATTTCTTTTCATGGACTAATTTCCTGATTCTGCTGGTGGTTCACAAAACAGTAACAAATTCAGTGTAGAGCTGCTGTAAGTTACTTCCAAACCAAAATTATTACAAGCCATCAGCCAACAAACATTCTCACTCCCATATTAGTAGGAAAGCTTTACAACGGTTCATGATGTTTTACGTGCCTAAATACGGCAGACAGCAAAAATTACTATAGTAACCCGCATCAGGCAGCAGAACGAAGATAAATGGACAAAGGCTAAAGACCTTCAGGTAATGGTGAAAGTAGTTCTGTCGGTGATTCTAATAAAGGTACTAAACTAAAGTCTGGAACTGCCATTAAACTACTCCTAAAACAAACAAACAAACAAACAAACAAACAAACAGAAATAACCTTCTTCAGCTGAAAAATACAACTGAGCTTTACGACAGTTCATTGCGACACTGTGCTTTACGTGCCAAAACACACGGCAGTAAACAAAAATCACTATGGTAACCAGCATCCTCACCGGCAGCAAAGTGACCATCTTATAATGAATAGGATGCTTTATCAGTTATCAAACAAAGAAGACATCATTATGATGTGAAGAGTTACTCACTATTTCTCTGTGTGTAATTAATAACATGGTTATTGTAGATTAGCTGGGCTAACCATTAGCTGTTAGCCATTAGCGGTGTCTATAATAACTCAATAACTCAATAAACGTGAAAAAAATATTTTTTCCAGCGGATGTCTTAGTTACAACATGATTGAGCTAACTGGAGTAGTTTCATGTCGTATCTGACATGAAATCCGGCTTTTAACAGATGACGTCCTGATGTTAGCTTTGCTGCTAGTGTTAGCTGTCCCTGTCAGCTGCAGCCACTGATGCTTTCTAGACATCGTGATTTCCCAAAACTGAATAAATACCACACATAGCAACACAAAACTGCTTTGCTAGCTCAATCATGTTGTAACGGCTGGATGGTTGATGCGTACATGCTGATTCAGGTGCTATCAGAGCCGATCCGCGCATCACTATGGCTTAATGATCAACTCAGTCAATTAAACACACCCTGTGTTAGGAGTGTATGTCGACAGAAAGAAAGAAAAGGGAAAAAGATAGAAAAGCAGCGACACCTCACATATTTATTTCTCACAGTTGAGCACACGTGTGGCTGGCATGCAGAAGCACCGTCTGTGTGTCGAGGGTGTGAGCCGCAGCTTCAGCTGCTCAGGTAGAGAGGCTGTGTAGCCCGGTGTGTTTTTTCACTGATTCGGTTCTGCAGGTTCTCTGCTGGTACACTGGAGACGGGGATCAAGCAGTTTGTCTCACTCGGGATAGATTGTGCTTTTTTGGTTCATAGTTTATGATTGACGTGCGATTTATTTGCGTTTAAAGGGAATTTTTTTTACCGGCAATTACCGGATAATGGAAACGTGGGCACAGTTATCTATATAAAATACACAGACTAACTAACTAACTGATTGACTAACATAAACAACTGAAAATTGAAAAAAATTAGCTTGCACCGTTAGCTCCAGTGAGGGAAAGCAGCTGACCGGAAGTCACGCACAAAAACACGGAAGTTGATCACTATTTACTTCCGTGTTTGAAAATAAGGTGGATAGCGTGTCGTCCAAAATCATGGAAAAAGCCATAAACACACACACACAGACACACACACACACACACAGACACACACACACACACAGACACACACACACACACACACACACACACACACACACACACACACACACACAGACACACACACACACACAGACACACACACACACAGACACACACACACAGACACACACACAGACACACACAGACACACACACACACACACACACACACACAGACACACACACAGACACACAGACACACACACAGACACACAGACACACACACACACACAGACACACACACACACACACACACACACACAGACACACACACAGACACACACACACACACACACACACACACACACACAGACACACACACACACAGACACACACACACACACACACACACACACACACAGACACACACACAGACACACACACACAGACACACACACAGACACACAGACACACAGACACGCACACAGACACACACACAGACACACAGACACACAGACACACACACAGACACACAGACACACACACAGACACACAGACACACACACACACACACACACAGACACACAGACAGTCTGGTTGTTTTGTTTCTGAGCTTTAATGTCATGTGAAGTCGTTCAGTCACAGTTTCTGTGTTTTATTTTACAGACGTTAGAAACTCAAACTTCAGTCTGAAACTTTTGATCATTTCAAACTGTCTGAATTTAACAAACAACAAATTTAACCTTTGTTTTTAACCCTGACTAATAAAAGTTCCATGGTGTCTCTGATCCAGTTCAGGAAGTTCCCCAGTCGGGTATAAACTCCGTACTTCCCCTTGGCGGCACATTTCTCTCCCCAGCTGACCACGCCCGTCAGAAACCAGGTCCCTTTGTAGTTCACCACAAATGGTCCCCCGCTGTCCCCGCTGCAGGCGTCCCTGCCCACGTCCAGGTAACCTGCACAGAACATGTTGTCTGTGATCACCTGTTGGACGGAGACACACGTCATGTCAGAGACACACGTCATGTCAGAGACACACGTCAGGTCAGAGACACACGTCAGGTCAGAGACACACGTCAAGACAGAGACACATGTCATGTCAGAGACACACGTCATGTCAGAGACACACGTCAGGTCAGAGACACACGTCAGGTCAGAGACACACGTCAGGTCAGAGACACACGTCAAGACAGAGACACATGTCATGTCAGAGACACACGTCATGTCAGAGACACACGTCAGGTCAGAGACACACGTCAAGACAGAGACACATGTCATGTCAGAGACACACGTCATGTCAGAGACACACGTCAGGACAGAGACACACGTCATGTCAGAGACACACGTCAGGTCAGAGACACACGTCAGGACAGAGACACACGTCATGTCAGAGACACACGTCAGGTCAGAGACACACGTCAGGTCAGAGACACACGTCAAGACAGAGACACACGTCAGGTCAGAGACACACGTCAGGTCAGAGACACACGTCAGGTCAGAGACACACGTCAAGACAGAGACACACGTCAGGTCAGAGACACACGTCAGGTCAGAGACACACGTCATGTCAGAGACACACGTCAAGACAGAGACACATGTCAGGTCAGAGACACACGTCAGGTCAGAGACACACGTCATGTCAGAGACACACGTCAAGACAGAGACACATGTCATGTCAGAGACACATGTCATGTCAGAGACACACGTCAAGACAGAGACACATGTCATGTCAGAGACACACGTCATGTCAGAGACACACGTCAGGTCAGAGACACACGTCAAGACAGAGACACACGTCAAGACAGAGACACATGTCATGTCAGAGACACATGTCATGTCAGAGACACACGTCAGGTCAGAGACACACGTCAAGACAGAGACACATGTCATGTCAGAGACACATGTCATGTCAGAGACACATGTCATGTCAGAGACACACGTCAGGTCAGAGACACACGTCAAGACAGAGACACATGTCATGTCAGAGACACACGTCAGGTCAGAGACACACGTCAGGTTAGAGACACACGTCAGGTCAGAGACACACGTCAGGTCAGAGACACACGTCAAGATAGAGGCACATGTCATGTCAGAGACACACGTCAAGACAGAGACACATGTCATGTCAGAGACACATGTCATGTCAGAGACACACGTCAGGTCAGAGAAACACGTCAAGACAGAGACACACGTCATGTCAGAGACACACGTCATGTCAGAGACACACATCAGGTCAGAGACACTGGGGTTACAGTGGTTACCATGGTTACAGTGGACAGTGTACGAGCTATAAGAACGACCAAACATGGTTGAACAGGTCTCATCCCTCATCCTTGACTCTGTTCAGTGAACTCCGCCGCCTGATCACCTGTTCAGTGGAGGCGGTGCAGTCTCGGTAGCTGACCACGGGAAGCGTGACCTTCCTGAGGAAGCGTGATGACCTGCCCAGGTACTGCGTGACCCCCCAGCCCGTCACCATGCCACGGTTTCCCTTCTGAACACACAGACACACACTGTTAGCTCTCATCTCAGATCTGTGACTGTCAGCACTCTGTGGCGTCAATAAAGTTACCTTCAGTAGGTATTCGGAGAGGTGGGGGTCGGGGAGGCAGGCAGGGATGGCAGTGGCGCTCCTGACGACCGGCTGGGCGAGATACAGCAGAGCGATGTCGCTGTCGAAGGTGAAGGCATGGAAGTGAGGATGGACGAAGACCTTCTGAACCTTTATCAGCTGCTCACCTGGATCAGGACGCCGCTTATCGAAGTCACCTGTACACACACACACACACACACACACACACACACACACACTACTCACGTGTTAATGTGAAGATAAACATAAAGCAGGAACGAACACACACACACACACACACACACACACACACACACACACACACACTCAGGAGGTCACCTATAGTCACATGGTCTGGAGTCTCCTGGAGACAGTGAGCAGCAGAGACCACCCAGCGATCAGAGACCAGCGTCCCTCCACAGAATCCGTGACCGTTAGACCTGCGGAGCAGAACCTGGACACACACAAACACACACACACACACATTGTGTTCACATAGAGCAGGGCAGAGCTGCAGACTCGTGATGACGCGTGAGTCATCACGACCACACACGCCGCACACTGAACACATCACTGTGAAAACATGAACAACAGCAGATTTAAATGTGTGAAATGACCTCATGTGAAACGTCTCCACACCTGCCAGGGACTTCCTCCTGGTCTGTCCAAGGCTCCGCCCACAATACGTAGATCCCCCCCGTCCTCCCCCATCAGCTCCGTCTCATTGGCTCCCCACTGTCCAGTTGTTGTGTTCACTGTCATCAGCTTCTCCAACGTCTCTATAGAGTTCAATTTGTCCACCCAGCCATCTGTGTTGTTGTCATCAAACATGCTGCCCATTTCCACGGTGATGTTGGGCCAACATGTATTAATCAATAAGAGTATCAGCAACAGTACTGTCCAGTTGTATTCAACATGTCATCATAACATATAGGTATAAATCTGGTATCAACAACAGGTATAAATCATCAGAGTTTCTCAACAGAGTATAAATACACAGGTATCAACAGTGACATAGTGTATAAATGCACCAGGTGGGACAGAGTATAACACGCAGATATCAACAACAGGAGTATAAATACATCAGAGTGTCGACAACAGGAGTATAAATACACCAGAGTATCAACAATAAGAGTATAAATACACCAGAGTATCAACAACAGGAGTATAAATACATCAGAGTGTCGACAACAGGAGTATAAATACACCAGAGTATCAACAATAAGAGTATAAATACATCAGAGTATCAACAATAAGAGTATAAATACATCAGAGTGTCGACAACAGGAGTATAAATACATCAGAGTATCAACAATAAGAGTATAAATACACCAGAGTATCAACAACAGGAGTATAAATACACCAGAGTGTCGACAACAGGAGTATAAATACATCAGAGTATCAACAATAAGAGTATAAATACATCAGAGTATCAACAACAGGAGTATAAATACATCAGAGTGTCGACAACAGGAGTATAAATACATCAGAGTATCAATAACAAGAGTATAAATACACCAGAGTATCAACAACAGGAGTATAAATACATCAGAGTATCAACAATAAGAGTATAAATACACCAGAGTATCAACAATAAGAGTATAAATACACCAGAGTATCAACCACAAGAGTATAAATACACCAGAGTATCAACAACAGGAGTATAAATACATCAGAGTATCAACAATAAGAGTATAAATACATCAGAGTATCAACAACAAGAGTATAAATACACCAGAGTTTCAACAATAAGAGTATAAATACACCAGAGTATCAACAATAAGAGTATAAATACATCAGAGTGTCGACAACAGGAGTATAAATACATCAGAGTATCAACAATAAGAGTATAAATACATCAGAGTATCAACAACAGGAGTATAAATACATCAGAGTGTCGACAACAGGAGTATAAATACATCAGAGTATCAATAACAAGAGTATAAATACACCAGAGTATCAACAACAGGAGTATAAATACATCAGAGTATCAACAATAAGAGTATAAATACACCAGAGTATCAACAACAGGAGTATAAATACATCAGAGTATCAACAACAGGAGTATAAATACACCAGAGTATCAACAACAGGAGTATAAATACATCAGAGTATCAACAATAAGAGTATAAATACATCAGAGTGTCGACAACAGGAGTATAAATACATCAGAGTATCAACAATAAGAGTATAAATACATCAGAGTATCAACAACAGGAGTATAAATACATCAGAGTATCAACAACAGGAGTATAAATACATCAGAGTGTCGACAACAGGAGTATAAATACATCAGAGTATCAACAATAAGAGTATAAATACATCAGAGTGTCGACAACAGGAGTATAAATACATCAGAGTATCAACAATAAGAGTATAAATACATCAGAGTATCAACAACAGGAGTATAAATACATCAGAATGTCGACAACAGGAGTATAAATACATCAGAGTATCAACAACAGGAGTATAAATACATCAGAGTATCAACAATAAGAGTATAAATACACCAGAGTATCAACAACAGGAGTATAAATACATCAGAGTGTCGACAACAGGAGTATAAATACATCAGAGTATCAACAATAAGAGTATAAATACATCAGAGTGTCGACAACAGGAGTATAAATACATCAGAGTATCAACAACAGGAGTATAAATACACCAGAGTATCAACAACAGGAGTATAAATACTGTAATTCTGTAAAATCCAGAATTGAATTTAAAATCCTACTGTTAACTTATAAAGCTCTAAATGGTCAAGCTCCGTCATATCTTAGAGAGCTCATAGTGCCATATTATCCCACCAGAACACTGCGCTCTGACAACGCAGGGTTACTCGTGGTCCCTAAAGTCTCCAAAAGTAGATCAGGAGCCAGAGCCTTCAGCTATCAGGCTCCTCTCCTGTGGAATCATCTTCCTGTTACGGTCCGGGAGGCAGACACCGTCTCCACATTTAAGACTAGACTTAAGACTTTCCTCTTTGATAAAGCTTATAGTTAGGGCTGGCTCAGGCTTGCCCTGTACCAGCCCCTAGTTAGGCTGACTTAGGCCTAGTCTGCCGGAGGACGGGAACTGCCCATTGGTTCGACATCCCATCGTTCCGACTATATTAAACCCATTGTTCCGAAGTCCGTTCCGAAATCATCATGATGCCCTGTGGTTAAGGTCTGGTTAGATTTAGGCACAAAAACCACTTGGTTAGGGTCAGGAAAAGATCATGGTGTGGGTTAAAATGAAAAAGAAAGTGACAAACACATAAGCTGTGAGCCTGCTTTGCCTCAAGCCTTTCCCAGCTGACCCAGAGCCGGTCGCGGCGCACCATACGCCCGCCGCGAGCCGTTCAGCACCGCGGACAGTCGGACTAATGGGATGTCGGACCAATGACATGGACCCCGGGGGACCCCCCTATAATACACCGGGCACCTTCTCTCCTTCTCTCTCTCTCTCTGTCTCTCTCTCTCTCTGTCTCACTGTGTCATATGGATTACCGTTAATTTATCATGCTGATCTGTTCTGTACGACATCTATTGCACGTCTGTCCGTCCTGGAAGAGGGATCCCTCCTCAGTTGCTCTTCCTGAGGTTTCTACCGTTTTTTCCCCGTTAAAGGGTTTTTTGGGGAGTTTTTCCTGATCAGCTGTGAGGGTCATAAGGACAGAGGGATGTCGTATGCTGTAAAGCCCTGTGAGGCAAACTGTGATTTGTGATATTGGGCTTTATAAATAAAATTGAATTGAAATTAAATACACCAGAGTATCAACAACAGGAGTATAAATACACCAGAGTATCAGTGAGAGGGTCAGTTACAGTAGTAACCTGAGTTCTGTTACCGTTCTTGGAGCAGCTGTATCCATCGACGTCCAGCTGGAACCCGTCGGCGCAGTCACACTGAACTCCGGCTCCCCCTGGCAGGTCTCTGCAATACTGCATACAGCCGCCGTTTCTATAGTGACACACCATCAACACTACACACACAATTCCTCTGTTATATACCATCATGATTTTACCATGATTATACCATCATCATCACCATCATCACCATCATCATCATCACCATCATTATCATCATCATCATCATCATCATTATCGTCAGGATCAGTTCCAGTCTGTTTAATATCTTTTTCATGTCTTCAAATCTCTGATTCAGTTTTGGATGAAATCAGTGGCTCTGCTTTTAATTTCACTTCCTGTCTCTGAGAATCATGTTATCTGCAGTCTACTGATGATGTTTGTTGGTGCTCACTGCGAACGCACCTCCGTCAGGCTGATTGAACTGATTCTGATCAGCTGTTCTGTTTCTCAGCTCAGAGATCAGGATCAGGATTAGTCAACTCAGAGCCCAGGGGCCTGTATCACGAAGCGAGATCAACCTTTCCTGGGTTACCCAGACCTATCCTGGGTTGACTAACCCTAACAATGGCAATCAGGATAATCGGTATCACGACGCTGGATATCAACTCGGTAACTCAACCCAGGGTTGCTTTATCAAGAGCCGTGAGCAGCGGACCAATCACAATCATGAGAGAAGCGCAGCGTCACTGAGCGTCACTGAGCGTCCTCACAGAGCGCCGTATGTGAGGGGAAAAAGTATTTCTCATGTGAGGATCAGAGATTAATTCTTCTAAAATATGAGGAGGAGAAAAGCAACATTAGAGAAAAGGCCAACACCGTGGCAGCTGCAGGAGGAGGAAACATGCGTGGCAACGCATAACGGGATGAATAATGTTTAGTTTTAGTTTAGATTAGTTTATTTGCACATAATGTTAAAAACAGACAGGATAACATTTACAAGATTAAAAAAAGAAAAGTGCCGGAGAGGTTAGAAGCCACTAAAAGCTTATCAAAGAAATTCCCTGTCAAAACATCAATGAAATCACATGAATAGAGAAGAAAAGAAACGGGTGAGGAAAGAAGAAATAGAGGAGGAGAGAGGGAAAATCAAGACAACACAAGGGAGCAAATAAAATGATGTGTAGGTTAAATGACTCATCACTGGTTCAAGTAGCTACAGTACCTGTACCTGTACATCTGACACTGATCACACCCTTGAATCCCATGAAATCAATGCGCAGATGAACTGCGTGTATTACAATTATCGTCTAACATCATTGCGTCTGATAAACTGGTCTTCTTTGTCATAACGTTATATATGCTACAATAAAGCTTAAAGCTGACGCCACAGTTAAATCATATCAACACCAAACTGATAGTCTGAATAAAATCATCCTGATATTGAGCTGTGTTAGAAATTAACAGCTGTGCAGAAATATACCTAGTGTCCCTCTTTAAGAAACACAAAAAGGAAAATCCCTCAAACACCATGAAGTGTAGACATGATAGGCTACTTTCCACATTTCCAGCAGCAAAGCTGTCAGTTAGGCCCATTATCTTTAACAGGGATCATTTCCTCCAACAAAACAAAATGTTGGCACTAATTAATGGTGCTATTAAGTGTCCGCTAATGATCAGTTTCTTTCTTATGAAGGGCTGGGATGAAAGTTCCACTTCTTTCCACTCCTTTTTGAACAATCTTTTCATTGTCTGTTGTTGTTGCTTTCTTTTCTTTTTTAATGTTCAAAATAAACTTTCAAATCAAAATCAATCAAATGAATTAAACTTCCCGTCATGACTGGGCTGCATTTCTGTCAGCCATCAACAGCTGATTGGCCAGTGGGTGGTGCTTTTTATAGGATCAGATTCAACCCTGAACTTACCCTGCTCCGGAGCAGGATAGCCGTTCAGAGTAAGTTACCATGGTGATCTACCCCGATAAGAACTGAACCGGCTTCGTGAGACCGAAAACCCAGGGTTAACCCTGAAGTTACCTCGCTGAGACATTAATCCTGCTTCGTGATACAGGACCCTGGGGTCCATTTCACAAAGCAGGTTTAGTGAAAACTCCCCGCTGCCCTGTGTCAGATGCCGAATCCGCCAAACAGGGGCGTATCGAGTTCCTGGGGTTTAAAGGGGACGTAGCAGGAAAATGGTCACCTGATTAATTTAAATGTGTGTTTGCACTAATTATGTTTATTTTGCAGTATTGGAGACTGAATGTTGACATGTTGAACAGTGAGTATTTAAAGGAGGTATTTCTCTGTATTTAACTATTTGTCAATACATTTTTGGTTGTTTCTATTTGTAGGGAAACACTGATTTCAAAGTTAATTATTCTTTTTCTGTCATGCCCAGTGGGAGGGGCTTATGATTTATAAGGCAGCCATCTTGTCCATGTTGGTGTGGAGAGTTGGTGGTACATGGCAGGAGTTTGACAACAAGAGAAAGTATTGAGTGAGCGTGTTTTTGGACAATTGTCCTTGTTTTTCGGCCGGTGGTCCAGCTGTAATTTGGGTTACTGAAGAACTCTGAACCCAGGGTGCCTTTTTGTAAATATTTTGTTGTTACTTTGTACTTATTTTTTTCACTGTTTTGGTTGGTTTGGTGGAATAAACACTTTAAAACGTATCTTCCCGACTACGCCATATTTTTCCCGGAAGAACCCCGCTACAACCCTGAAATGAGGGAAACTCTGAGTTTTCCGTTTCAAAAAGGGAGGTGACTCAAACCAGAGAAAGAGGGGTAACTCTAGCCTGTTTCAGAGAGAGAGGTAACTTAAGCTCTCGGTCAGTTACCGTAGTAACAGACTCTATGAACCTAACCTGGTCGGGACCAGGTTTTTCTCAATGAACCTGGAGTTTCTCTCTGTCTCCGCCCTCTTTCAGAGCCACACACTCCATTTGATTTCCTCATTCATTCAGTCAGCAGGCGAGTTTTGGCGTAGCCTAGTTCTGCTGTCTGTCATTTAAAAATCATTAAAGAAATCAGAGTCAGTATATTAGAAGTCCATCAGGCACAGTAGGTGGCGACTTTTTCCACTAACATGGCATGTCCTTTTGATAACGATCCCGTGGATGAAGGTGCAGCATTACTGCGCACAGAATTAAATATTCGTCGGGAGATGGTTATCAGACCGCGCATAGATGTTCTAGCATTTCCACACAATTATATTTTTGAGCTGCACCGTTTCACGTCACAGTCCATCATCTACATACACAACCTAATCCGTCCTTACATTTGCAACATCACCAATCGTAGTCATGCTCTCACATCCCAGCAGATATTGTGTGTTGCGCTGCGTTTCTTTGCAAATGGAAGTTTTTTATACAATGTCGGAGATGCTGAGCACTTGAGTAAGGCAACTGTATGCAGGGCGGTCAGAAAAGTGTGCTGGTTTTACGGCATCTGCCTTCTTTCTGCTGGCTGAGTAGAAGTCTGTGTTAGTTTAAACAGGCTTAATTATTTAACAGAACATGATACAGATGAGAAGACATTGATGTGTGTGAAAACAGCATTATGTTGGGGATAAAACAACTGCACAGTCAAACAGCCACTTAATATTTACTTTACAATGTAAAACATGATCAAAATGAGGCACCCCCATGAGATCATGCCGAGGTCTTAACAATGTTTTTATATTTCATCCTGAACTGCTGCCAAATACGCTTCTCCCCGCGGGATTGCACCTAAATGAAATAAATTAATAGGCTACCATTCAAGCAGTTTTCCCCTGTAATATTATTGTGATTGCAAAGGACTGCATTTAAACTTATGCATTGACCCGAGCAGCAATGTTCTCCCACGCCGTCTCCCTCTCTTTTGCAGCTGCAGCGGTGTTGTACTTCTTTTTGAAAACATGTGCAAACTCTCCGTATGAGCGCATTAAGATTTCTAATTCTAGTGGGGTGAAAAACACAGCCCTCCTCTTCCCCGTTGCCATGGTGACTCGTCAAATCGGGGCTCCATTGTTGCTGGCTTTTTATAGTCGTGGTGCACGCGCTTAACTCCAGGTGAAACTACTCCGAGTTGATTAAACTGATTCACATCAGCTGTTCTGGAACCGGAAACTCAGAGTTTCCTATCTCAGAGTAGATCAACTCAGAGTTCAGGATTAGACTCAGAGTTTGTTGAACCTGCTTTGTGAAACGGACCCCAGGTGTTATTTAAAGACTTGTTTACCTGTGTCGCAGGTGTTGTTTACAAAGTTGTTTACCTGTGTCGCAGGTCTTGCCGTGGTACGGCGGCGAGCAGAGACACAGGAAGTCGTCTCTGTCCAGGGTGCACATCCCTCCATTCAGACAGGGGTTAGTCTGACAGGGGTTCAGATCTACAACACAAAGCACAGACACCTGAACACATCACCACCCACAAGGAAGTGATGTCACAATGACATCATCATGTAAAAATACTCACTGGTGTATTTGTACCAGAACTCCATCTGCAAGACAAGAAACAGTTAATGACACAGTACTGGGAGTAATAAGAGTACTGGGAGTGATCAGAGAACTGAGAGTAATCAGAGTACTAAGAGTAGTTGGAATACTGGGAGTAATTAGACAACTGAGAGTAATCAGAGTACTGGTAGTAATCAGTACTGGGAGTAATTACAGTACTGAAAGTAATTGGAGTAGTGAGAGTAATCAGTGTACTTGGAGTAATCAGAGTACTGGGAGTAATTAGAGAACTGAGAGAAATTAGAGAACCCAGAGTAGAGAACTGAAAGTAATCAGAGAACTGAGAGTGATTGGAACACTTGGAGTAATCAGAGTACTAAGAGTAATCGCAATACTGGGAGTAATTAGAGTACTGAGAGTAACTGGAGTACTGAGAGTAATCAGAGTATCTCTGTCCTCTGTGTGTCCCTCAGTCTGTCCCTCAGTCTGTCCCTCTGTGTGTCCCTCTGTGTGTCCCTCTGTGTGTCCCTCTGTCTGTCCTCTGTGTGTCCCTCAGTCTGTCCTCTGTGTGTCCCTCTGTGTGTCCCTCAGTCTGTCCCTCAGTCTGTCCTCTGTGTGTCCCTCTGTGTGTCCCTCAGTCTGTCCTCTGTGTGTCCCTCAGGGTGTCCCTCTGTCTGTCCCTCAGTCTGTCCTCTGTGTGTCCCTCTGTGTGTCCCTCTGTCTGTCCCTCAGTGTGTCCCTCAGTGTGTCCCTCTGTCTGTCCTCTGTGTGTCCCTCAGTCTGTCCTCTGTGTGTCCCTCAGTGTGTCCTTCAGTCTGTCCTCTGTCTGTCCCTCTGTCTGTCCCTCAGTCTGTCCTCTGTGTGTCCCTCAGTGTGTCCCTCAGTCTGTCCTCTGTGTGTCCCTCAGGGTGTCCCTCTGTCTGTCCCTCAGTCTGTCCTGTGTGTGTCCCTCAGGGTGTCCCTCTGTGTGTCCCTCTGTCTGTCCCTCTGTGTGTCCCTCAGTGTGTCCCTCAGTCTGTCCTCTGTGTGTCCCTCTGTCTGTCCTCTGTGTGTCCCTCAGTCTGTCCTCTGTGTGTCCCTCAGTGTGTCCCTCAGTGTGTCCCTCAGTCTGTCCTCTGTGTGTCCCTCTGTCTGTCCCTCAGTCTGTCCCTCAGTGTGTCCCTCAGTGTGTCCTTCAGTCTGTCCTCTGTGTGTCCCTCAGTGTGCCCCTCAGTCTGTCCTCTGTGTGTCCCTCAGTCTGTCCCTCAGTCTGTCCTCTGTGTGTCCCTCAGTGTGCCCCTCAGTCTGTCCCTCAGTGTGTCCCTCAGTCTGTCCCTCAGTGTGTCCCTCAGTCTGTCCCTCAGTCTGTCCTCTGTGTGTCCCTCAGTGTGCCCCTCAGTCTGTCCTCAGTGTGCCCCTCAGTGTGCCCCTCAGTCTGTCCTCTGTGTGTCCCTCAGTGTGCCCCTCAGTCTGTCCCTCAGTGTGTCCCTCAGTCTGTCTCTCAGTGTGTCCCTCAGTCTGTCCCTCTGTCTGTCCCTCAGTCTGTCCTCTGTGTGTCCCTCAGTGTGTCCCTCAGTCTGTCCTCTGTGTGTCCCTCAGTGTGTCCCTCAGTCTGTCCTCTGTGTGTCTCTCTGTCTGTCCCCGTGTGTCCCTCTGTGTGTCCCTCAGTCCGTCCCCCAGCGGTCCGTCTCACCGTCTTCTCCTTGGTCATGAAGATCTCGGCTGCCTCCTCCTGGGAGCAGACCTCCTCGCGACACTCCCTCTCCAGGTCTCCAGGTAAAACCTCCTCCAAGAAGGAGTTGGCTCGACGTCTCCTGGAGGCGGAGCCGAGGACACGAGCCGCCCACGGATGGTCCAGGAACACTGTGGGGGACAGAAAGACCAAATCATAGAGGTCCTGGTCCTCAGACTGTCCTCAGCAGCTGAGCCCTGACACACAGAGTCTCACCTGAGGACTGGACGAGTGCTGAGCAGGTGAGTAGAGCGCAGAGACCCCACGTCAGAGAGGTGGACGGCAGCATGTCTGTCCCTCTGCCTGTCTGTCCCTCTGCCTGTCTGTCCCTCTGCCTGTCTGTCTGTCTGTCTGTCTGTCTGCGTGCGTGAGGACAGACAGTTGTTGTCTGATGTAAAATGGAGGACTCAGCTGACGGACTGATCGTTAACCACTGTCCAAATATTGACACAGAGACGTCACGCCAGCAGCACACACAGAGGACACAACGAGGGACAACGAGGGACATGTCTGTCCTCACTTCACCAGCCTGGACATGAAGAGATCAAAGTTCACATGTCTGCTGGGACAAAGGCCTGGGGCCCAAGTTTTCAATCAATCAATCAATCAGTTTTATTTATAAAGCCCAATATCACAAATCACAATTTGCCTCACAGGGCTTTACAGCATACGACATCCCTCTGTCCTTATGACCCTCACAGCTGATCAGGAAAAACTCCCCAAAAAACCCTTTAACGGGGAAAAAACGGTAGAAACCTCAGGAAGAGCAACTGAGGAGGGATCCCTCTTCCAGGACGGACAGACGTGCAATAGATGTCGTACAGAACAGATCAACATGATAAATTAACAGTAATCCACATGACACAATGAGAGAGAGAGAGAGAGAGAGAGAGAGAGAGAGAGAGAGAGAGACAGAGAGAGAGAGGGAGAGAGAGACCTTTAACTTTTCCATTAATGACCAGAAATATCACTTACATAAAAGCACATGCATAAAATCAGCAAACATACAGAGCAGAAGCAACAAACAGAGCAGACATTCTGTGTTTCAAAAATTGAGAACTAGCGATTG
The DNA here is from genome assembly GCF_011397635.1 of Epinephelus fuscoguttatus. NCBI lineage: Eukaryota > Metazoa > Chordata > Actinopteri > Perciformes > Serranidae > Epinephelus > Epinephelus fuscoguttatus. Next base: position 28,160 of record NC_064756.1, read on the forward strand.
GTCGACCACAGAGCATAAAACATTCCCCTCCCCCCACACAGACACAAACTCTTCTAGATCAGAGACCATTCTGTAATATGTAAATTCAGCCGAGTGGCAACCAAACCCCTGAACATGAGCGTGGCATCAGTCGACCCCAGACCTTTCATCCTGTTCCTCCTGCTCAGCCAGATGCTCATTTTGGCTTGCCCTATCAAGAAGTTGACTAAGGACACCCGGCTGCGCTGGGCTGCTGTGTACCGAGGCCCAAACACAAACAGACTATCTTCCAGAAGCTCTCCTAAACCACTCAACACCTGCTGCAGCACAGAGAAAAGACGACTCAGTCTTGGACATCCGAGCCACAAGTGCTGCAGAGATTCCTCACAGTCACAGAATAAACAACCCCCAACCCCAGGATCTATATGTGCCACATGTCTGTTTGTAGCCCCGGCCCCATGCACCACCCTCCACTGCAGAGCCGCAGTGCGTTTCTCTATGGGGGGTTTGTACAGAGACCTCCAGCTGCCCTTGGGAGATGAACCTGGCGTCAACACACCCGACCACCTAGGCTCCTGTACACCGGCTAGTGATGTTCTGTTGAGAACCTTCACAGAGACTGAATACAAGGCCTTCTTTGATGCTCCTGAGAAGTCTTGTATGACTGGTGTTCTAAAAGACAGAAGGGCTCCAACTTCCTCCACCTGTTCCTCCACCGCAGCACAGACAGACAGAGATGGAAACTCAAGCCCAGTAACCGGCTGATCCTCCACAGACTCTTCTTCTGTGCTCTCCTGAAGGAACCAGGAAGTGCACTGATAACCTCTTCTATCAGCCTCTCCATTAGTCGAAGGGATTTTATACCGGTCTCCTGACTTAACATGGCAGCTGTTTTCCACTGTCCTCCAGATCTCAGAGCAGCCACTTTTGTGAGCCCAGCTTTGATGAGAGTTCTCCGTACACTGGCAGAACTGAGCATCCTGCAGCGTATCAGTGGGTTGTAGAACAGGGGCTCTTCCCCTACACTGCCCTAGACCTGGGAGCAGTCCCTCTTTGTTCTTAAAACTGTTCTCCAAGCACGGAGCACAGACTGATAAAAAGCTGAGGTTGCTGTGAAGTCCATGCCAGAAAGCTCCAGAAGAAACAGCTGCTTATCATATTCCAGTTTCATGACTTTACGGAGCAACACCGATGCTGTTTCACTCCATACCTGTGATTTATGGTATAACAGACGCTGCACCGTTTGAAGACGGAAAGCTGTGACACGACTGCGAAGGTCAGTCAGGCCCTGACCTCCTTCCACCACAGGTAGAAACAAGACAGCAGCTTTAGTCCAGTGACAGCCTCCCCAGAAGAATTTCACCAGCCTCTTCTGCACCTCCTTCAGAAGACTGTCCGGAGGCTCTACAACTGTAAACCGGTGCCAGAACATCGAGGCAATCAAGTTATTAACAACCAAAGCCCTCCCCCTATAAGACAGCTGAAGCTGGATCCAAGTCCATCTAGACAATCGGGCACTGACCTTCTCAACTACGCCCTCCCAGTTTTTATTCATGAAGCTCTCACTGCCCAGGAAAACACCTAGGAATTTCATTCCCTCGGTGTTCCACTGAAGCCCAGCTGGTAACGTTGGCTTCTGTTTATTATTCCACTCTCCTAGCAGCAAACCTTCAGATTTGGACCAGTTAACTTTTGCGGAAGATGCTTGTTCATATAAAGCCAATTTTTCCTCAAGAATTTTGACATCATTCTGACTCTTTAGAAAGACTGTAAGGTCATCAGCATAGGCCGACAAACTATCAGAAATAGCCCTACTTTCGGAGAAGGTTAGCCCTGACAGACCCTGTCTGAGCTGATTTAAGAGAGGCTCAATGGACAGGGAATAGAGCATTCCAGATAAGGGGCAGCCTTGTCTGATGCCCCTCTTGACAGCCACTGGTTGACTGAGTCCGCCCCCTACCTTTAAAAGAACACTGGCTTCAGAGTACAACAATTTAATCCATGAAATGAATTTCCCCCCAAAACCAAAACCTTCAAGTGTTTTGAACAAGAAACAGTGATCCACCCTATCAAAAGCTTTCTCTTGATCAATGGAAAATAGGCCAACATTCAACTCGTGTAGTTTGGATATGTCAATGATGTCTCTAATTAAGAATAAGTTGTCCATAATTGTGCGCCCAGGGACACAATAAGTTTGACTGGAGTGTATAACAGTGTCCATGCACTCCTTGAGTCTGTTCGAGAAGCATTTTGCCATTATCTTATAATCTGTACATAACAGTGATACTGGTCTCCAATTTTTTACCAGTCCAAGGTCTCCTTTTTTTGGCAGTAATGTTAAGACTGCTCGTGTGCAACTTGATGGTAAGGTCTCAGAATCCAAGCAGTTCATGAAAACTTCATGCAGATCTTTGCCCATCACAGTCCAGAACCTCTTGTAGAGCTCTGAGGGAAGTCCATCAACCCCTGAGGCTTTACCACTGCTGAGCTGTTGGACTGCTGCAGTCATTTCATCAAAGGAGATGGGGGACTCCAGCGAAGCTACCTGTGCTTCACCCAGCTGAGGCAGTCCTTCCAGCATCTCCTCCACACTCCAAGTCACAGCTCGCAGCACTGAAGAGGTCAGTGTAGAAGTCTATGGCCAGCTTCCTCATCTTTACTGGATCTGTTGTTGTTGTTCCATTTGGAAGCTTAAGATGCATCATCACATTATTTTCTCTAATTCTTTTCTCCAGCTTAAAGAAAAAAGAAGTTGGGGCGTCTATATCTTTAATAGTGGAGATTCGAGTCTTAATCAAAGCACCCTTTGCTTTCTCATGCAGAAACCTACCAAGAGCCTTTCTACTGTTTTCCCGGGTCCTGCTATTACCATCACTGCCTGACATTATTTCTTCTTCCAGGACCTTAATTTCTTTCTCCAGCTCTTCAAAGCATCTTCTCTCTACAGCACCAGTGTGTTTCATGTACCGCTGACAGAAAATTTTAATTTGTGCTTTTCCTATCTCCCACCACCGAGCTAAGTTTTCAAAGTCATCTTTCCTGAGCCTCCACTGACTCCAGAAATGAGAGAAGCACTGACAGAAAGTTTTGTCATGAATCAGCCTAACACTAAAGTGCCAGTATGGACGGCGTTGAGAAGGCACTTGTAAAGAAAAACCTGCCATGACCAGATGGTGATCTGAGAAGCCAACAGGTGATATTGTGGAGTTAAGTAACCTGTTGTTGTACGTTTGATTTATGTCTAACCTAGCACCTCTCACATTACCCTCCACAGCTCTCACCCATGTGTATTGCCTGACTGTCGGGTTAAGTTTCCTCCAGACATCTGTGAGGTCATTTCCTGCGACTACACTGGACAGAAGTGAGGCTGACGGTGGATGAGGCTCCTCTGAGTTTCTATCAACTGTATGATGTGTAGAGCAGTTCCAGTCCTCCCATCACTATCACTGTGCTGCTATTGAACTCTTTAAGTTTGTCATTTAGTTTTCTAAACAGCCTTAATCGATCAGCACCAGATGTGTGTGCATACACATTAATAAAGACAAAAGAAATGTCTCGAATTGTTGCCTGAATGATTTGGATCCTGCCCTGCTCTACGTTACATACTGAGACATTTGTTAAATGGAGGCACTGTGAGAAAAGAATAGCAACCCCTGCACTAAGATTGGTGCCATGGTTCAAAAAAACCTGACCCGCCCAGCCCGTTTCCCAGTCTACCTCGTTATCGGCTGAGCTATGTGTCTCCTGTAAGAGCAACACATCTATGTTTTTAGTTCTACTCAGCTCAGCTACCATCCCTCGCTTATCCCTATCCCGTCCTCCGTTCATGTTTAAGCTTCCTATCTGCAGCCTTTCCATTGATAAAAACAGAAGAGGAAGAAGAGGACAGAAAAACCTTTCCAGGAAAAAGACACCTCTTGTGAACCACCCATTTTAATATTCACACATTGAGAGAAGTCTTCTCTCGCTTTTCTTTTCTAATTTTGGTCAGTAGTTTTTTCAGTCAAAACCTCTTCTGTTTGCTCAGTTGTTCATAACCAACCACTCTACGAATTTTCATAACTGAGTGGATGAACATGTCCACATTTGGAAAGAAATCTGTTACTTCCACATCCTGCCTGCCATAACTTTCATCGAGGAAATCATTAATCTCCTGTAATGTATATGACTGTGGGTCATCCTGTGACACAGCTTCAGAGAACTGTGACAGGTTGTCATCTTCACACATTTCATCATCTTCATCCTCAACATTTCTTCTGCAGGACTCAGCAGTTACAGAGTCAGCTGTCTCTTCCTGTCCATTGTGGCTGCACCCAGGCTGAGCCTCAGTCTCATTCACATCACTTCCGTGAACACCATGCTTATCTCGCTCGTTCACTTCATTTTCCTGCTCAGCAGGCTGCGGGTCACCGGTTGCGGTGTCACCCGCTGCCGGAGTACCACTGCCAGCCTCACCTTCAGGTTGCTGCGCACCTGAGCTGCCCGCTGCCTGCTCCCTGTGCGGGCAGGATGAACGTTTGTGGCCGACATCACCACACTCAAAACATTTCATGCTGCCAGCACTTGCATACACAGTGTAAAACCTGTTTTCAAACTTGACTTTAAAGGACACCTCCAGAGTTTGCCATTGATTATTTAAATACATGAAAGCCTGCCTCCGCAGGGACTGAACGTGCTGCAGTCTGGCGTCTTTGCAGCCCAGACGAACTGTTCTCAAACCACTAGCGAACTTTCCAAACTGCGTCAGTTCTTTTTCAAGCAGCTCGTTCGGGATGAAAGGAGGTCCACCTGACACGGTGACACGCGTAGATGGTACCAACAGCGGAGACACAGCAACATACTGATCATCCAGCACCAGGCCTTTTTCAACCAACAGGTGAACCAAACGCTCCTCCCGAACAAAAGCCACCACGGCTGTGCTCATCTGTTCTCCTAGAGCCAGGAGCACCTGCTCTACCGTGTACCGAGCGTCAGCCACTACTCTGACCCCATGCCTGATTGACATGGGCGGTGAGCCCTCCTCGGGGAGGGACGCCATGGTTCACGGTACAAACGCCACTAGTTTGCTCCTTACAGCGATAACAACAAATCAGTGAATTAAACTTCTCTTACCTGTCACCAAGAAACATGCAGAGAGGAAAAAGGAAGATCAAGGTGTCACAAACTTTCCCATTCACTCGTTCCACACTGCAGTGCAGAGAGAGAGAGAGAGAGAGAGAGAGAGAGAGACAGATCCCCATCCTATATCCCTCCCTCTTACTCCAACCAGCCACAGAACCCCCCCCCCCCCCCCCCCCACCCACCACCAACAGGCAACATATGCATCTATAACTGGCAATCCTACCCCTCCCACGACACCAATATGTGAACTAGGAGCAATCAAAGAGATGCTCCACACGCTGTGTAACAGGCTACAGCAAACATGATGTATACAGAGATATCTTAGATACAGGACACACACACACACACACACACACACACACACACAATATTAGTTTAAATGTATTAATAATTAGTTGCTCCAGATCAGTTTTCCATCTGTTTGGTTTTGTTCATGTTTTAGTTGAATTTATCTCTTTTCTTTGTTTCTCTAACTAATCAAATCTTTCACAATAAGTTTTTGGAATATTCAGGGTTTGTACTCTAGTACTTTTGGTCTTCAGACCACAGACCTGGATTTCTTAAATAAGATAAAAGATACTGATATTTTGATTTTAATAGAAACATGGTGTCAATCTGATGCAGTTACTCGATGTCCCACAGGATACAGTGAGATCACAGTGCCTTCAGTTAAGCTGAGCACAGTGCTCCATGGTAGAGACTCAGGAGGAATGTTGATCTGGCTCAAAGCTGATATCACCAAACACATCACAACAGTACATCAAGGCAAAAACCACATTTGGCTCAAAATTGATAAAGAGATAGGCATTTAGATTTATATTTGTGTGCAATATACACCCCTCCATCAGAGTCACCATACCACGAAGAAGAGTTCCACAACTCTCTCTACACAGAGAAATGTCATTTTCAAGCCCAAGGCAGAATTCTTCTGTGCGGGGACTTTAATGCACCAACAGGTTCACAACCTGACCATCCAGACCACACAGGAGATAAATATGTCTTCAGACAGTCACTTTGGACCCCCTTACCCACAGTCATGAGAAACAACCCTGACAAGACAATAAACAAAAATGGGAAAGAGTTAGTGCATCTCTGCAGAGCCTCAGGCCTGTATGTTTTAAATGGAGGGATCAGAGGGGACAGTCTGGGGCGCTTCACCTGCTGCTCAGCTCGTGGGAGAAGTGTAGTTGATTTTCAGGTCAGGATAGGACAGATGTGATGTGAGACAGATGTGATGTGAGACACATGATGTGAGACAGATGTGATGTGAGACAGATGTGATGTGAGACACATGATGTGAGACAGATGTGATGTGAGACAGATGTGATGTGAGACATGATGTGATGTGAGACAGATGTGATGTGAGACACATGATGTGAGACAGATGTGATGTGAGACAGATGTGATGTGAGACACGTGATGTGAGACAGATGTGATGTGAGACAGATGTGATGTGAGACATGATGTGATGTGAGACAGATGTGATGTGAGACACATGATGTGAGACATGATGTGATGTGAGACATGATGTGATGTGAGACAGATGTGATGTGAGACACATGATGTGAGACAGATGTGATGTGAGACAGATGTGATGTGAGACATGATGTGATGTGAGACACGTGATGTGAGACAGATGTGATGTGAGACATGATGTGATGTGAGACACGTGATGTGAGACAGATGTGATGTGAGACACGTGATGTGAGACAGATGTGATGTGAGACAGATGTGATATGAGACAGATGTGATGTGAGACACGTGATGTGATGTGAGACACGTGATGTGAGACAGATGTGATGTGAGACACGTGATGTGAGACATGATGTGATGTGAGACAGATGTGATGTGAGACAGATGTGATGTGAGACAGATGTGATGTGAGACACGTGATGTGAGACATGATGTGATGTGAGACATGATGTGATGTGAGACACATGATGTGAGACAGATGTGATGTGAGACAGATGTGATGTGAGACACGTGATGTGAGACAGATGTGATGTGAGACAGATGTGATGTGAGACATGATGTGATGTGAGACAGATGTGATGTGAGACACATGATGTGAGACAGATGTGATGTGAGACATGATGTGATGTGAGACATGATGTGATGTGAGACAGATGTGATGTGAGACACATGATGTGAGACAGATGTGATGTGAGACAGATGTGATGTGAGACATGATGTGATGTGAGACACGTGATGTGAGACAGATGTGATGTGAGACATGATGTGATGTGAGACACGTGATGTGAGACAGATGTGATGTGAGACACGTGATGTGAGACAGATGTGATGTGAGACAGATGTGATATGAGACAGATGTGATGTGAGACACGTGATGTGATGTGAGACACGTGATGTGAGACAGATGTGATGTGAGACACGTGATGTGAGACATGATGTGATGTGAGACAGATGTGATATGAGACAGATGTGATGTGAGACAGATGTGATGTGAGACACGTGATGTGAGACATGATGTGATGTGAGACATGATGTGATGTGAGACATGATGTGATGTGAGACACGTGATGTGATGTGAGACACGTGATATGAGACAGATGTGATGTGAGACACGTGATGTGAGACATGATGTGATGTGAGACAGATGTGATGTGAGACACGTGATGTGAGACATGATGTGATGTGAGACATGATGTGATGTGAGACATGATGTGATGTGAGACACGTGATGTGATGTGAGACACGTGATATGAGACAGATGTGATGTGAGACACGTGATGTGAGACATGATGTGATGTGAGACAGATGTGATGTGAGACAGATGTGATGTGAGACACGTGATGTGATGTGAGACAGATGTGATGTGAGACATGTGATATGAGACACGTGATGTGAGACATGATGTGATGTGAGACAGATGTGATGTGAGACAGATGTGATGTGAGACACGTGATGTGAGACATGATGTGATGTGAGACAGATGTGATGTGAGACAGATGTGATGTGAGACATGATGTGATGTGAGACAGATGTGATATGAGACAGATGTGATGTGAGACACGTGATGTGAGACATGATGTGATGTGAGACAGATATGATGTGAGACATGATGTGAGACAGATGTGATGTGAGACACGTGATGTGAGACATGATGTGATGTGAGACACGTGATGTGATGTGAGACAGATGTGATGTGAGACACGTGATGTGAGACATGATGTGATGTGAGACACGTGATGTGATGTGAGACACGTGATATGAGACAGATGTGATGTGAGACACGTGATGTGAGACATGATGTGATGTGAGACATGATGTGATGTGAGACATGTGATGTGAGACACGTGATGTGATGTGAGACAGATGTGATGTGAGACATGTGATATGAGACACGTGATGTGAGACATGATGTGATGTGAGACAGATGTGATGTGAGACAGATGTGATGTGAGACATGATGTGATGTGAGACAGATGTGATGTGAGACAGATGTGATATGAGACAGATGTGATGTGAGACAGATGTGATGTGAGACATGATGTGATGTGAGACAGATGTGATGTGAGACATGATGTGATGTGAGACAGATGTGATGTGAGACACGTGATGTGAGACATGATGTGATGTGAGACAGATGTGATGTGAGACAGATGTGATGTGAGACACGTGATGTGAGACATGATGTGATGTGAGACATGATGTGATGTGAGACAGATGTGATGTGAGACACGTGATGTGAGACATGATGTGATGTGAGACATGATGTGATGTGAGACACGTGATGTGAGACATGATGTGATGTGAGACATGATGTGATGTGAGACAGATGTGATGTGAGACACGTGATGTGAGACATGATGTGATGTGAGACATGATGTGATGTGAGACACGTGATGTGATGTGAGACACGTGATATGAGACAGATGTGATGTGAGACACGTGATGTGAGACATGATGTGATGTGAGACATGATGTGATGTGAGACAGATGTGATGTGAGACACGTGATGTGAGACATGATGTGATGTGAGACATGATGTGATGTGAGACACGTGATGTGAGACATGATGTGATGTGAGACATGATGTGATGTGAGACAGATGTGATGTGAGACATGATGTGATGTGAGACATGATGTGATGTGAGACACGTGATGTGATGTGAGACAGATGTGATGTGAGACATGTGATATGAGACATGATGTGATGTGAGACAGATGTGATGTGAGACATGTGATATGAGACACGTGATGTGAGACATGATGTGATGTGAGACAGATGTGATGTGAGACAGATGTGATGTGAGACATGATGTGATGTGAGACAGATGTGATGTGAGACAGATGTGATATGAGACAGATGTGATGTGAGACAGATGTGATGTGAGACATGATGTGATGTGAGACAGATGTGATGTGAGACAGATGTGATATGAGACAGATGTGATGTGAGACAGATGTGATGTGAGACAGATGTGATATGAGACAGATGTGATGTGAGACAGATGTGATATGAGACAGATGTGATGTGAGACAGATGTGATGTGAGACATGATGTGATGTGAGACAGATGTGATGTGAGACAGATGTGATATGAGACAGATGTGATGTGAGACAGATGTGATGTGAGACATGATGTGATGTGAGACAGATGTGATGTGAGACATGATGTGATGTGAGACATGATGTGATGTGAGACACGTGATGTGAGACATGATGTGATGTGAGACATGATGTGATGTGAGACAGATGTGATGTGAGACATGATGTGATGTGAGACATGATGTGATGTGAGACACGTGATGTGATGTGAGACAGATGTGATGTGAGACATGTGATGTGAGACACGTGATGTGATGTGAGACAGATGTGATGTGAGACATGTGATATGAGACACGTGATGTGAGACATGATGTGATGTGAGACAGATGTGATGTGAGACAGATGTGATGTGAGACATGATGTGATGTGAGACAGATGTGATGTGAGACAGTTGTTATTTGAGACATATGTGATGTGAGACAGATGTGATGTGAGACATGATGTGATGTGAGACAGATGTGATGTGAGACAGATGTGATATGAGACAGATGTGATGTGAGACAGATGTGATGTGAGACATGATGTGATGTGAGACAGATGTGATGTGAGACATGATGTGATGTGAGACAGATGTGATGTGAGACACGTGATGTGAGACATGATGTGATGTGAGACAGATGTGATGTGAGACAGATGTGATGTGAGACACGTGATGTGAGACATGATGTGATGTGAGACATGATGTGATGTGAGACAGATGTGATGTGAGACACGTGATGTGAGACATGATGTGATGTGAGACATGATGTGATGTGAGACATGATGTGATGTGAGACATGATGTGATGTGAGACATGATGTGATGTGAGACAGATGTGATGTGAGACACGTGATGTGAGACATGATGTGATGTGAGACATGATGTGATGTGAGACACGTGATGTGAGACATGATGTGATGTGAGACATGATGTGATGTGAGACACGTGATGTGAGACATGATGTGATGTGAGACACGTGATGTGAGACATGATGTGATGTGAGACATGATGTGATGTGAGACAGATGTGATGTGAGACATGATGTGATGTGAGACACGTGATGTGATGTGAGACAGATGTGATGTGAGACATGTGATATGAGACACGTGATGTGAGACATGATGTGATGTGAGACATGATGTGATGTGAGACAGATGAGTGATGAGGTGATTCATGTGTTCATGTTCACAGACAGAAAACTTCTTTGATCGTCCCGTCACAGGAAAGAGAATTTAAATTAAAGGTATGACATCATGCTCTACTGGACCTTTAAAAACTCGTGTTGCAGCACATCGTGATGACATCAGGAACAATAGTGTTTCTATGTGGCTTCACATTTATTATTATTATTATTATTATTATTACTTTTAAACATGTATTTACTGAAGTTTTTTTCAGTGTTTTACAGCGAACAACAACAACAACAACAACAACAACAACACAAGGCAAACGTACGGCAAACATAGACAAACAAACAAACCCACAGGCCTAGTTGTTGTAGTGTTTGGGTTTATTGGTTTGAATATATGAGTCCAGTACCTGAACATGAAACACGCACAGTACCCACCACATACCCAAATATTGGGCCTACAAGTGTTACGATTGCACTGCACTAGCATAATAACAAAATAAAAATAAAAAAAGACAAAATTTCAGCACAGCTTGGCGTCAGTCCAACCATCCACATCCATATTGTTTCTCTCAAGACGTTATAAAAGATGTTCCATATTTTCCAAAACTTGTCACGCCTGAGTTTTTCTGTATAATAACTGATCTTTCTCTTCAGCCTCTGTGAAATGACACAAGATGGATCTGATTTCCACGAGGAAGCAAAACAACGCTTGGATTCCAAAAAGCAAATATTAAGTAGACATCTTAGTTTTTGGGACGTGATGAGGTCATTGCATTTGAGGCAGGTATCAAGTATGTTGGGATTAAAGTGGTGCAACTTAGACAGTGTTATATATAGTTCACTTCAAAGTGTCTTCTTCCAGAGTGGATCTGGGGGGACTGTCAAACCATTACTTTGTCCGGACAAGATACATATTTGAAGAGATGTTTTGCAGGAATCCCATACCTTGCTTTAAGTTCCTCAAATGAAGTAGAATCCAAGTTGTCATTGTAGAGGTCAGCTACTGTGGCTAAACCCTGGGTCTGCTCTGCCAGGTTGAAGTCATCATTACCATTAATTGGCCAAACCATTAAAGTGTTTTTGAGAAAAGGATTTTTAGTCTTTTCAGTCAGTTTAGTTTTGTTTGCAGAGTTTATGTACACATTTAGAGGTATGTCAACCTCTGTGACTCTATGGAGACCCACGCTGGGGGATGATTCCTCTCAAAATAAAACATTCCTGCTCTAATTTGAGCCGCCCAATAATACCACTCGAGGTTAGGCAATTGTAGACCTCCCTTTTCACATGGTAAATATAACAAGGAGAGCCTTAGTCTGGGCCGTTTGCTGTTCCATATGAAATGTGTAAAAAGCTTTTTAAGTAAATGAAAAAGCGAAGGTGGAGGAGAAAGGCGAAAAGATTGAAAAAGATATGAAAACATGGGCAAAATTGACACTTTCAAAACATTTTTGCGCCCAATCATAGAAATGGGTAGATTTGTCCATCTGTTTATAAGGTGTGGAACCTTCTGTCAAGTATTATAATTGCTGGGTACAATTTGTCAATAGTAGGGGCAATGTTAACACCTAGGTAGGTGAAACCTTCTTGTGAGACCAGAAAAGGAGTTTGAATTGGAAGAGTTTCTCTGTCTCTCCTTTTTATCTAAAAAGAGTAATATTGATTTGGAGTAGTTTATTTTGCATCCTGCAAAAGTCCCAAAATAGTTTGATAGGTCAAGTATAGTGGGTAAAGTCTGCTTCAAATTAGAGCAAAACAAAATAACATCATCAGCATACAACACTATACGATGTTTAGCATTTCCTGCTCTCATGCCTTTATAGTCAGTATTCGTACAGACTGCCATAGCCAGTGGCTCGATTGCAAGGGTGAATAACAAAGGAGACAGGGGGCAGTCCTGTCTTGTTCCCCTGTATAGTTTAAATGGTGCAGATGATAATCCGTTTGTTAAGACTACAGCCTGGGGGTCAGCAGATAGAAGTCTGATCCAACAGAGAATTTTTTTCTTTATGCCAAATCTTTAAAGAACCTCAAATAGGTAGTGTCATTCCACCTCGTCAAAGGCCTTTTCGGCATCCAATGATAAAATGGCAGTATCATTACATCCAGATTTCTCTAAAACAATGTTAAGCACTCGACGTATATTGTGGAAGGGTTGTCGTCCAGGAACAGAACCATTCTGGTCAGGGTGTACCATTTGTGGTAAGAGTGTTTCCAACTGTTTAGCTAGCACCTTACAAACTATTTTGAGATCATTGTTAAGAAGAGAGATCGGTCTGTAAGGTCCACATTGGGTGGAAGTCTTTCCTGGTTTTAACAACAGAGTAACTGCTGCCATATTTGGGGCATTGTCTAGACACTCATTAAACTTTTCAGGTAAAGGTGTTATTAGTGTTTCTTGAAACTTTTTATAAATTTCAATGGGTTACTGGGCCGGGGGTCTTACCCCCCTTCATACTACCAATGGCTGCAGACAGCTCTTATGGGTTACATCAATGTCTAGATCCGCCAGAGAGTTCTCATCCAGTGGTCTAATGTTTACAGAGTCCAAAAATTCCTTTTGTTTTTGTAAAACTGAGGAAGTATAATCTGTACTGTGTAAGTTTTGATAAAAACCCAAAAATGCTTTAATAATCTGCTTTGGGTCAGTAGTCTCAAGACCATCATCTAATTGAACTGAATTTATTGCTCTTTCAGTTTCAGACTTTAATACGCAGGCTTAGAGCTTACCAGCCTTTTCTCCTTGCTCATAATAGGACTGCTTTAATTTCAGCAAGCTTTTAGTTGCTTTATTTACTGATGAAACATTATATCTTGCCCTAAATTCAGTAACTAATTTAAGAGTTTGTTGGGAAGGATTTTGAAAATGGTCAGTTTCAGTTTCTTTTATCCTTTTTTCTAACCGTTCCATCTCTAGCTTCCAAATTTTGTGTTTTGAGCTGGTGAAACTTAAGATGTGGCCTCTCAAAAAGGCTTTGAATGCTTCCCACTGTATAGCAGCTGAAGTTTGAGTTGTGTTGTATTCAAAATAGTTATCAATTTGTGCCCCAATAAACTCCATAAAATCTGGGTCCTTGAGCCAAAAAGGCTGAAGGCGCCACCTCGTGGTGTGAATTAGATGTTGTGGCAAATTCAAACTAAATGAAACTGAGGCATGGTCTGAAATTATAATGCTGTCATACCAGCTTTTGGAAACCACAGAAGCCAAAGAGGCAGACATTAAAAAATACTCAGTTCTGGAGAATGTCTGACAGGTAGCAGAATAACATGAAAAGGTTAACTGGTTAGGGTTATCTTTTCTCCATACATCAAATAAGTTAAACTCTTTAATGCATTGCAGCAGTTCTCTCCAAGTCTGCATATGAGAGGAATCCCCAGTGGATCTGTCCACCTTCGGCTGAAGAGCACAACTGAAATCCCCACCTATGATAAAACTGCCAGATAGTTGGCTAGAGACAAAAACAAATTTCTGAAAAAAGCAAAACAAAATAACATCATCAGCGTACAACGCTATACAATGTTCAGCATTTCCTGCTCTCATGCCTTTATAGTCAGTATTCGTACAGACTGCCATAGCCAGTGGCTCGATTGCAAGGGTGAATAACAAAGGAGACAGGGGGCAGTCCTGTCTTGTTCCCCTGTATAGTTTAAATGGTGCAGATGATAATCCGTTTGTTAAGACTACAGCCTGGGGGTCAGCAGATAGAAGTCTGATCCAACAGAGAATTTTTTTCTTTATGCCAAATCTTTGAAGAACCTCAAATAGGTAGTGTCATTCCACCTCGTCAAAGGTGCCTCTGGTGTCTGGGGTCGGATATTCAGACTTAAATTGTTGCACAAAAGCCTCCGCTTCGGGTGCTGTGTCGAAGATGTGCCATCTTCCCTTGAACGTTACGAGGAGTTTAGCTGGGTGGATTATTCCGTAGTGCAGATCGCTGATAGAGAGGGAAGCCAGTTCCTTCTTCACTGAATCAAAGACCTTCCTGCGCATGAGTAGGTCAGCAGAGACGTCGGGATAAAACATGACATTCTTGTGGTCGACAATTATTTTCCCTTTGAGCCTGGCAGCTTTCATTACTCGTACCTTGTCTGCATAATTCAGGAACTTCAGCACCACCAGTCTGGGTCGCGCAGTGGTTGACTGACCTCCTTCCTTGTTGTTCAGTCTGCTAACTCGATGTGCCCTCTCGATTAACACTGGCCCAGGAAAGCTATGTCCACCAAGCGTTTCAGGAATCAGTTTTTCCAACAAAGCACACATATCCACCCCCTCGATTGACTCGGGCAGCCCCACCAGGTGGAGATTAGAGCGGTGCGCTCGGTTTTCCAAATCGTCCACTTTTAGCACTAGCTCCTCCATAGCTGCTTTCATAGTAATGTTTTGCGATTTCAAAGATGCAGTGTCTTCTTCATTGGTGTTAATCTTATCTTCTGCTTCAGACATTCGGCCCGCTGTTGCCTTCAATTCACCTTGCATTCCTTGAATAGCGCATAATAACCCCTCAAATCTTGACACAAAGTCCTCTTTCATTGTCTGGATAGCGTCAAGAACTGGTCCAGCGCTAGTTGAGTCATCATTGCTAGCAGAGGAGCTTGCTAGCTCTGTTGGACTGGAGGAGTCATCTTGCGGTTTAGTAGAGGGTTTTGGAGGTTTGACTCTCGATTTCCTGGACATTTTAGTTAGTTCAAAGTTTAGAGACAAATAGTAAATTGAACACTTAGTTCTACAGTTATCCAACTTGCTATTATCTAAAATTTCAACAGCGCTTTCTGTCACATGTCTGCCTAGCAGTGCGCCATAACTGGAAGTCCCAGCTTCACATTTTTTAATGCAAAACACAGTATTTCTACTCTCAGATACATTGGCATAGAAACTATAAAACAACCACGCAGAGGGGGGGACATAGACTCCATCCTACTCAAGAGGGAACTATTTTGGACACTGGGTGGCCAAAACGGTTACTGCACTCAAATTCAAAATACTGCCGCGATACTGCCCATGTCGTGTCTGCCCCCCCTCCCCTACAGATTCAAGGCTGCTGAACAGTGGCATGCTGGAGACTGACAGCAAAAATAGAAGTCCTGCGTATCTGTTGCGGAGGGCTCCGGAGTGCCGCCGCTGAGACGGAGCCGGAATGCAGCACAGCCAGCCAGTTTGTTTCTCAAAAAAATCAGTCGGGTCGATGACCCACCTGCACATGAGCTACAAAGTATGATCTAAAATGAGTAACAGTTGAAAGTATTCGAAATGTCCATCCCCGTCTTGCTATGACGCTAGTTAGCCAGCTTTGGCTAAAGCTTACCTGTCGAGGAGAAGAGTAGTTACTTCAACATCCGATTTCAAATTCTTCTCTGCTTTCAACCATCTCCACCGTTCAAAAGCATCTCATTTGTAGACCCTTGTTTTGCCTCGAGTTTTGTCTTGGCGTTTTTGGGAATCATGACGAGGTTGTTTGGATTTAGTCGCACCGTCAGCCATTGTAGCTCAGTCGTAACTGTAACTGTTGCTGAGACTCTACTGACTGCGTGACTGGTAGACGGTGGTGGGTGGCGCAACAGGCCAAATCACAAATTCAAAACATAAACGTGATTTGTGGACTGTAATTTTTTTTTTTTTAAAATGCGAATATTCTGGCTGTACTATTGTTGACGGTGAGATCAGTATGTTATATGAACATTATTCCTTAGTCTCTGTGACATGTTAGAAGGATTTTACGACTATTTACTTTAGATTTCTTACATATATATTCTTATATATATATACATATATATACATATATATATGTATATGTGCACCTGTGGGCCATCCTCAAGCTGAAGGTGGAGAAGCGCAAGGTGTCTTCACATCCATCTGCTCCACGATGTCATCATGGAGGAGTGGGAGAGGATTCCTGAAGCAACCTGTGAGCTCTGGTGAACTCCATGCCCAAAGGGTTAAGGCAGTGCTAGATAATAATGGCTGGCACACAAACTACTGACACTTTAGGCACAGTTTGGACATGTTCACTGTGGGGTGTACTCACTTCTGTTGCCAGCTGTTTAGATGTTGATGGCTGTGTTC
>NC_064756.1:47500-60000 GCF_011397635.1 Epinephelus fuscoguttatus
GTACTTTAGCTACACTATTTTTTGATGTATTTTTGATTGTTTTTCTTTTGACGATATATTCAGTATATGTTTCTTTGTACAGCTGTCAATGATTACACTAATTGTTATTTAGGAATTGTGGGTATTTAGGAGGTGACCTCTGCTCACATTTTTTAGTCTGAAGAAGAGCCTGAGGGCTTGAAACATCACTTCTACAATAAATGGCATTTTGACGGGATCTTTACTTGGTGTGCCGATCTTAAATATGTTGTCTTTTTATTCAGTCAGATGAGTAAGGATTGATAAAGTCTGGTTTCATCTGTCGGCGTCACATGTTTGAGACAAACCAGGAAACACGTCAACAACAAACTGTTCTCTGAGAATCAATAATCAATCACAGCTGTTCAATAATCAGTCTTCAATCACAGGTGATCACCTTAATGTTGTGGTTTGTGGTCGTCTCTGAGAGGTAATGAAGATGAAGATAGTTTTGATGCATTCAAAGACAGTCGGACGTCAGAAACTCTGAGTTCATTGTGATTTTAGCAGCCGTGGCCCCGAACCCACAGAGACCGCCTCCACTGACATCATCAGCTGAGTTGGAAACCTTGAGAAGGAAACTTAAGGGTGTTCTGTGTAAGTGATTTTACGTGAGGACCCCTTAACTTGGACTTAGAGAAAAATCTTACCTTACAGTCTTTATGTTTAACAGTTTAAGGGATTCCTTAATTATAATGGCTGCCTCCTCTGACATCATCACCATGTACTTCCTGTTGTGACATTAAACCTTATCTTTGGAAATAAGAGGTTTTGTTTTTTAAAAACTTACGACAGGTTCTACCCCTTAACGAAACCCCTTAAAGTTCTTTTAAGGGCTGTTTTATCTGAGAGAAACTTTAAGTTACAGAGGGATGATGAATCCATCAGCCTCTGTTGATGAATTGATGAATACATCAGCCTCTATGCTGATGAACTGATGAATCCATCAGCCTCTGTTGATGAACTGATGAATCCATCAGCCTCTGTACTGATGAACTGATGAATCATCATCCTTTGTGCTGATGAACTGATGAATACATCAGCCTCTGTGTGGATGAACTGATGAATACATCAGCCTCTGTGCTGATGAACTGATGAATCCATCATCCTCTGTTGATGAACTGATGAATCCATCATCCTCTGTGCTGATGAACTGATGAATCCATCAGCCTCTGTGTGGATGAACTGATGAATCCATCATCCTCTGTGCTGATGAATTGATGAATACATCAGCCTCTGTGCTGATGAACTAATGAATCCATCATCCTCTGTGCTGATGAACTGATGAATACATCAGCCTCTGTTGATGAACTGATGAATACATCAGCCTCTGTGCTGATGAACTGATGAATCCATCAGCCTCTGTGTGGATGAACTGATGAATACATCAGCCTCTGTTGATGAACTGATGAATCCATCAGCCTCTGTACTGATGAACTGATGAATCATCATCCTTTGTGCTGATGAACTGATGAATACATCAGCCTCTGTGTGGATGAACTGATGAATCCATCAGCCTCTGTGCTGATGAACTGATGAATCCATCATCCTCTGTTGATGAACTGATGAATCCATCAGCCTCTGTGCTGATGAACTGATGAATCCATCAGCCTCTGTGTGGATGAACTGATGAATCCATCATCCTCTGTGCTGATGAATTGATGAATACATCAGCCTCTGTGTGGATGAACTAATGAATCCATCATCCTCTGTGCTGATGAACTGATGAATACATCAGCCTCTGTTGATGAACTGATGAATACATCAGCCTCTGTGCTGATGAACTGATGAATCCATCAGCCTCTGTGTGGATGAACTGATGAATACATCAGCCTCTGTTGATGAACTGATGAATCCATCATCCTCTGTTGATGAACTGATGAATCATCATCCTTTGTGCTGATGAACTGATGAATCCATCAGCCTCTGTGTGGATGAACTGATGAATCCATCAGCCTCTGTGCTGATGAACTGATGAATCCATCATCCTCTGTTGATGAACTGATGAATCCATCAGCCTCTGTGCTGATGAACTGATAAATCCATCAGCCTCTGTGTGGATGAACTGATGAATACATCAGCCTCTGTGCTGATGAACTGATGAATCCATCAGCCTCTGTGTGGATGAACTAATGAATCCATCATCCTCTGTGCTGATGAACTGATGAATACATCAGCCTCTGTTGATGAACTGATGAATACATCAGCCTCTGTGCTGATGAACTGATGAATACAGCATCCTCTGTGCTGATGAACTGATGAATCCATCAGCCTCTGTTGATGAACTGATGAATCCATCAGCCTCTGTGCTGATGAACTGATGAATCATCATCCTTTGTGCTGATGAACTGATGAATACATCAGCCTCTGTGTGGATGAACTGATGAATCCATCAGCCTCTGTGCTGATGAACTGATGAATCCATCAGCCTCTGTGCTGATGAATTGATGAATACATCAGCCTCTGTGTGGATGAACTAATGAATCCATCATCCTCTGTGCTGATGAACTGATGAATACATCAGCCTATGTGTGGATGAACTAATGAAGCCATCATCCTCTGTGCTGATGAACTGATGAATCCATCAGCCTATGTGTGGATGAACTAATGAATCCATCATCCTCTGTGCTGATGAACTGATGAATCCATCAGCCTCTGTTGATGAACTGATGAATACATCAGCCTCTGTGCTGATGAACTGATGAATACATCAGCCTCTGTTGATGAACTGATGAATCCATCAGCCTCTGTTGATGAACTGATGAATCCATCAGCCTCTGTGCTGATGAACTGATGAATCATCATCCTTTGTGCTGATGAACTGATGAATCCATCATCCTCTGTGCTGATGAACTGATGAATACATCAGCTTCTGTGCTGATGAACTGATGAATCCATCAGCCTCTGTGCTGATGAACTGATGAATCTATCAACCTCTGTGTGTTTATGAAAGTGTTATTCTGGTCTGTTGGCTGTAACAAAGAAAGTGAAGCCATGAAACGACATCTGATATGAAGGAGTGAATTTTATTTGATGAAAGGCTGAAAGTGTTTAAGGCTTCGTCTGATCTGAACACAAACACGTCTTGTCCATCACAAAGTGTTTGGTCCCTTAAAGACGTCGAAGACTCCACATTGGATTAAACTGTTTCCTGTTTTTGTTGGACAGACAGGAAATGGCATCAAACAGGAAACATGGCTCGTCTTCATCGACTGATCCGACTGAGGTCTTTATCAGATCAATGATGAGTTTAGGAAGTTTAAAGACCACTGAAGAAATAAATATGTATTTAAGTACAAATGTTCCTCTGAAGGACACTCAGAGTGTCCGTCCCCTCACAGTGTCCAACCTCTCACAGTGTCCGTCCCCTCACAGTGTGTTCCTGTTATCTTCTAAAAATAAAAAGTAAAGGGTTCTGCTGTGTCCTGGTTCAATGTGTCCCGGACCAGGGGAGCTTCTGATTGGTCAGAGGCGGCAGGTAGATCACAGGTACAACTCTGGCCACTGAGCCGTGGACGGGCCAGATCCGGCTCAGACTCAGTAAGCAGAGACAGTGCTGGAGTCTGGGTCCTGGACGTCAGAACACTGATCTGTTCTGTGTGTTAAATCCTTGAAAAACTTTGTTAAAGAATTTTCTCAAAGTCGTTAAGATAAACAAAACTTCTCCATCAATCCGTCAACGGTCACACCCACCAGACCTCTACGTGCTGGATCCTGATTCGTCAGAGGGTAGGACATCAAGGCACTTTATGGATCATCTGATTGGTTCTCAGAATGAGTCCTGGTCCAATCACAGTGAGCTTCAGATGTGATGTCACAGGGTCAGAGGTCAGAGGTCAGGTCAGGAGGTCGAGGTGGTCGATGGCAGCAGAGGTAGGAGGAGAGCAGACAGCCGTCGCTATGACAACAAGGAACAGTTTGATTGAAGATTAATATCAGCAATTGTGAATCAGTAAGTGTGATGTCATCAGAATAATAACGACGGTCACCTGACGGCTGTCACGCCTCGCTGGCGCTGCTGTTCCTGTTGAGCTCTCTTATTCCCTGAAGAATCCTCTTCATGTGACCGACCTTCGTCACCCCGAGATCCTGAAAAGAAACACAGACACAGGAAGTTAGTGACAGGAAGTGACCATCGTACACTTAGTCCTCTGAACAATGACTCAGCAAAGTTAGCAGTTAGCTAACACAGATACACGTTACTGACGGAAGGTTACAAGACAAAGTCCTCTGTCCATCAGGCAGTTAGTCCTCTGTGAAACCAACCAATCACTCCACACAATTAGCAGTTAGCAATCAGAGCTAAAGACTCTGCACAGTTAGTGATCACAGCTAATGACTTGGCACAGTTAGCTAATAGCGATTAGAGCTAGTAGCGGTACCTTCAGGTCCCTTCTCTCCAGGTGGATGAGCTCGGCTCCGCGTACGTCGTGTCCAATAAAGATGTCCTTATATTCAGTGAGACAAAGAAAGTCCAGCCACGCCCCCACCTCCTCCGTCCCCCACTGATGAACTGAGACACCGATAGGAAGTGGTTCAGACATGAAATACCCCCAGCAGTGTGAGATTTAAGTGAACCTGATTTCAACAAAATACAGATCAACTGAAACAAACACAGACAGGAGACGGGTAGAGAGAGTTCACCTAGCAGAGACAGCAGATGGGTAGAGAGACCTTACCTAGCAGAGACAGCAGACGGGTAGAGAGACTTTACCTAGCAGAGACAAGAGACGGGTAGAGAGACTTTACCTAGCAGAGACAGTAGATGGGTAGAGACAGCTCACCTAGCAGAGACAGAGACAGGAGACAGGTAGAGAGAACTCACCTGGCAGAGACAGGAGACAGGTAGAGAGAACTTACCTAGCAGAGACAGGAGACAGGTAGAGAGAACTTACCTAGCAGAGACAGGAGATGGGTCGAGAGAACTCACCTGGCAGAGACAGGGTAGCGCAGGTCTCTTTGTTCTTGTTATTTTTGTCTTTTTTGAATTTCGGGACCAGACGAAACTTTGCACTCCGACTGCGTTTTGAGAAATCTGTGAGAGGACCCTGAAGACATACAGACAGAGAGACACAGGGACAGAGAGACAGACACATTGCTGTTTTCAAGGGTCTTCAGGACTGTTTGTTCAGGACTTTTCCAGGACCAGGACGCTGCCTTAAAGGTCTCTATAGTACTGGTTTCAGTCGGACACTCAGTCAGTATTTCTGTGGATACCAGCAGCAGTGACAGGGGTTTACCTCGTGGTCTGACGGGTCAATGACGGGACACAACCAGGGGACATCAGCCAGGCGACGGAGCTGGTGAGCCACCGAGTTCAGAGCTGCATTCAACTGTTCCTGCTGAGGAGGATCCAGCTGCTGCTCACACACAAACACACACACACAAATACACACTGCTCAGAGACATGCAGGTCACAGTGTTCTCATACAGAATCAGAATCGGTTTTATTGCCAAGTAGGTTTTCACATACAAGGAATTTGGCTTGGTGTATCGGTGCATAACAAAGAATATAAAATATATAAAAATTAGAGTAAAGTAATTAGAAGGATAAGTATTAACATGAAATACTATAAACAACTAAATATAAAATCTGAGTGCAAATAACAATAATAATAGTAATATAAAAAATATGTATGCTGTAAACATGAACAGAGTTGTGTGCAAATAACAGTTGTGCAAAGTAAAGATGTGCAAAATCAACAGAATGCAGTGTGTGACAGGTGAATGACCAAGATGATGAAGAGATGTCTGACTGTGTGTTACAGGGGAGTGGGGGGCAGAGTAGGTGGGGGTCTCTGGTCTTATTGATGAGGCCAGCTGCAGACGGAAAGAAACTTTTTTTGTGGCATGAGGTTTTGGTCCTGATGGACCGCAGCCTCCTGCCAGAGGGGAGAGTCTCAAAGAGTGCGTGTCCAGGGTGGGAGGGATCAGCCACAGTCTTTCCTGCATGCCTCAGAGTCCTGGAGGTGTACAGGTCCTGGAGGAAGGGCAGATTGCAGCCAATCATCTTCTTGGTGGAGCGAATGATACGCTGCAGTCTGCTTTTGTCCTTGGCAGTGGCAGCAGCATACCAGATGGTGATGGAGGAGAAGTGGCGGGCTGGGTTGTTCTTTGGCAGGTCTACAACCATGTCTACTGTCCTAAGAGCGTTGAGCTCCAGTCTGCACCAGGTCACCAGCTGGTCAATCTCCCACCTGTAAGCGGACTGGTGTACTGTTGGTGTACAGGGAGAAAAGCAGAGGAGAAAGAACACAGCCGTGGGGGGATCCAGTGTTGACAGTCTGGGTGTCAGAAACATGTCTCCCCAGCTTCACGTGCTGCCTCCTGTCAGACAGGAAGTCTGAACACCAGGTCACCAGCTGGGAGAGTTTGTCCTGTAGCAGAGCTGGGATGATTGTATTGAAGGCAGAGCTGAAGTCCACAAACAGGATCCTGGCATAGGGTGGGGATCCAGTGTTGACAAACTTTGCTGGGAGTGGTGGGGAGGAGACCATAGGTGCGGGCAGTTGAGGGGGAGTCAGGCCCTCAGCTGGGAGAGTTTGGTGCAGTAGTTTGTAATCTGTCTGAGCCCCTTCCAGACAGACGCAGAGTTGTTGGCTGAGAACTGGTGTTGTAGTTTCTCAGCATACAGCTGTTGAGCTTCCCTCCAGGAGAAGGTCGGTGTGCTTTGATTTATTACCACAGAGGTCAGGGAGATGGGTCTGTAGTCATTAAGTCCAGGGTTTGTCATTGTTATACCTCACCATGATGCGTGATGGTATACAGCAGTCCTCACAGAAGCTGATGTATGATGTCACAGCCTCTGTGTACTCATCCAGACAACTGGTGGCGGTCCTGAAAACATCCCAGTCAGTGGTGTCCAAACACGCCTGAAGATCCTCCACAGCATCACTGCTCCACTTCTTAGATGACCTCACAACAGGTTTACAGAGCTTTAACTTCTGCCTGTTGGCGGCGTGACAGGCTTTGTTAACAGTTGTGTAACAGTGATCCAGGATATTCTTCGCTGGTCAGACGTTTTTATAAACTGTTTGTATTTGGGGAGTTCATGTGTGAGGTTACCTTTGTTAAATGTCGCCAGGGACAATAACTAAGGAGTCTGGGTAAATCCTCCACACACAGAATCTGGTCAGCGAGCGTGCGCTGTGCCTCCTGCACGTTGGCCTGCGATGGGATGTAAACACCGACCAGAATGAATGGAGCAAACTCACGGGGGGAGTGAAAAGGTCTGCAGTTGATGAAAAAAGATTCCAGATCAGGAGAGCAGTGCTGCTGGATCACTGTCACGTCATTACACCAGCCGCTGTTAGTGTAAAAACAGATACCTCCACCTTTAGTTTAGCCGGAGAGTTCCGTGTTACGGTCCGCTCTTAAGAGTTGGAAGCCTGCCAGCTGCAGCGCAGAGTCCGGTATCGATCCACAACCACGCCAGTGACCAAAACTGCAAGATCCTCCACAGCATTGGGTGGTCAGAGTGGCCCAGTGCGTGACAGGCTGTTAACAGTTGTGTAACAGTGATCCAGGATATTCTTCTCCTGGTCAGACGGTTTGTATTTGGGAGTTCATGTGTGAGGTTACCTTTGTTAAAGTCGCCAGGGACCCTGGAGTTCCTCCTGGTGCAGAGGGCCCACCTGACAGAATCTGGTCAGCGGCAGGGCCCTGGGTTCCTCCTGGTGCAGAGGGCCCTGCGATGGGATGTAAACACCTGGGTTCCTCCAGAATGAATGGAGCCCTCTCCTGGGAGTGCAGGGTCTGCAGTTGATGGATTCCTCAGGAGAGCAGTGCTGCTGGATCACTGTCACGTCATTACACCAGGGCCTCCTGGTGCAGATACCTCCACCTGTTTAGCCTGGAGAGTTCCTCGTGGTGCACGGTCCGCTCTTAAGAGTTGGAAGCCTGCCAGCTGCAGCGCAGAGTCCCTGGGTCGATCCACAGAGGGCCCTGGGTTCCTCCTGAAGCCCTGCAGATGTAGAGAGGCCCTGGGTTCACCATCAGTGTTAAAGGTCACAGTGTAACAGGAATTCAGTCAAACTTCAGGGATATTAATCAGAGGGTCCTGGGTTCCTCCTGGTGCAGAGGGCCCTGGGTTCCTCCTGGTGCAGAGGGCCCTGGGTTCCTCCTGGTGCAGAGGGCCCTGGGTTCCTCCTGGTGCAGAGGGCCCTGGGTTCCTCCTGGTGCGGCGGCACCTCAGTGGGTTGATGATTTTGGTTTACGTTATTTTGTTCTCAGCTAATTACACAATGCACGTCAGTAAAGACTTAACACTTCGGTCATTCCATCATGAAAGACCTGATGTGAGACTGAAGTTATTCTTGGAGCCATGTATAAAACCTTTATATCTCGTGATTCACAAACACTCTGAGGTGGTTTTTATCTGAGACATGCAGAGAGGACAGACTGAAACAGTTAGACAGTTAGTTACCATGGACATCTTTCCAGCAAGCAGCAGTTCAGTCTCACTGAGTAAAGCTTTGACATTACTGACCATCTGAAGGACCACGCTGCAGCTCAGGGCCTGGACGGACAGACAGACAGAGAGACAGACACAGGTTCACTGTTTGATAGGTGAACACAGGTTTGTTTATAGATCATCTCCTGTGTGACCTGGTTCTGTTCTGTGTGTATAGACCGGTTCTAATGAGACCCTGACAGCAGGAAGTGGTGTATCGTACCCCGGAGCTCTTAGAGTTGGCGTAGACCACGTCCATGGCCTTCGAGCTAGCGTTGACAGCGTGAGCCAGTTCCTGTTCCAGGCTGTGATGAGACTGAGCAACCTCACGGATACTGAAACATAACAGGACATTAACATCCCATAATACAACAGGATGAAGTTTAATCTATGAGACAATGGTACCTGTGAATCAGAGCTCCTGCCGCCTGACCGAACTCACTGACGAGTGATGCCTCATCTTCAGAGACGATCTCTGGCTGGGAGGAGAGGGGGGGCTGAGGGGGCTGAGGGGGTGGGGCCCGAAGAAACTCACACTTCTGTTTGTCCTCCCACGACTTAAGGGTGCTCTCGAACGCCTGAAACACACACACACACACACACACACACACACACACGGTTCAGTGTCGGGGAGATCACAGCCTCAAACTTACCAACACGTGAACAACATTTGTTATTAAGAACAAAAAAAAACTCTAAACAAGTTGAAATACAGGAGGCGTGTCCTTCGAGTCTTTGTTAACATGTGGAAACATGGCGCCCACTGCCCACTCTCTGGTCTCCACTAGTTAGCTAATGTTAGCATTAGCTGCTCTGCACTGTGCACCACCCAGGTCAGATGGGAGCTAAGTTTGCTAGCTGCGCTGCTCAATCGTGATGTCTCTGTCATCTCAGTGAGTAAGCGCCTTTATTTGGTGCCAAAACCCCCCATTAGCATCGTTAGCACCACTGGCTGTGCGGATGCTGCTGACAGAGCTATTAATGCTTAATGGGGTTTGTGGCTGATTATCAAGCCACTTACTCACCAAAGTGACCCGGGCAGAGACCAGAGGGTGGGCACAATGTTTCCACGGCAACACTGTTCAGTCAGGACGTTACAAGCTTAGATATATAATCAAAACTGCATACTGGATGCCAAGATGGCACCTATTCATTACAGTGGAGCTGCTCACGTGGTGCATACGCCACAAATTACTTTGTGATGACGTCACAGATTTTAAGTCAGTTTTCTTGGCTCCAGGAGCACTAAAAAAATATAAAACCTCCTCCGATTCAGAAAAGAAAGAGTAAGATCTGAGTTTGTTTACAGGTGGAGGTGTCCTGTCTGGTTTATACTCTGCCCCTGGTCAGGAACTGGTTTACACTCACCCTGTCCCTGGTCAGTGTCTGGGTTCTGTTCTTGTGGATGATGTTGATGTAACCTGGAGGTTGGACCCACGCCTCCCCGTCCACCTGCACTGGGACACCTTCATCACCCAGGATGGTGATCTTCACAGTTCGACACTGAAACCGAGATACAGACAGGGTCAGCAGGCTGGACGGACGGATGGACAGACAGACAGGTAAACAGACACACCTGTGCGATGCGATGGTGCTGCAGGTTGATGACTCTGGACACGGCCATCTGCATGCTGCCGAACACCGCTACCACCTCCAGGATCTTATCATCGAAGGACGGAGCTGTAAACGTCTGAGACACACGGACGGACAGATAGACAGACAGGTGACATCACTCATCATCTGACACTGACAGTGACCAATCACAGGCGGTGATGAACAGATGGGTTCAGTTCTCACATCATCCTCTTTGGTTCCTCCCCAGAAGTTGGTTCCTCCTGCATAACTCGGGATGTTCAATACAGCAATGCCCTGCAGGCTGGGGAGGGGGATGGGACGCCCATCACACTGCGCACACACAAACACACACACACACAGAGGAAGTGTTAGCTCTTGTCTTGTCTCTTGTCTCTCATGATGATGATGATGTTAATTCTAATCTGAACCAGTTAAACCAGCAGACCCAGTATCAGTCGGTTCTGTGTCTCACCTCTAGTAGAACCTTCTGTTCCAGGTTCTTGTAGGTTCTGTGCAGCAGCTCTTTGGTTCCCAGAACTCCGTACCACATCATGTTCTTCGTCCGACTCCTGAACACAGATACACATCATCTGAAACCTTTCATCTAAAGTCAGACTCAGATTCACCTCCCTGTGTGTTCTGAGGTCTACATCAACAGTCTGGGTTCTAATGTCTGAATAAAAGTTACATAATATCAATCTATTTTTATGAATCAGCAATAATAATACATCTGCAGGTTTACAGACCCTCCAGCAGTCATCACCTCCATGTGCTGGAGGAGTCTGTGTGACCAGTGGGAGCTGAGCTGTCAGGCGGAGGAGCTCCTGGTGGGGCATCCTGAGGCAAAGTGGTCTCAGGGGAGCAACTCACAAACCAGGTCCCCATCCTGCACCCAGACCTGGGAGGGGAACTCACCAGTGAGCGTCCGGTGGCCAGGCCTTGACCTGTGGGGCTCAGCCGGGTATAGCCCAAAAATTCACACAGAGCCGCCACCCTGTGGACCCACCTCTCACGGGGCCAGACTCTGAGGTCAGGCACCATGGCCGGCCAGGCAGCAGGGACCGAGGTGTGCTGACCCCCAGCATCATGTACTGGCTCCAGGGACGTGGAACATCACCTCTGTGGAGGGGGAGGAACTGAGATATTGCTGGAGGAGGAGCAGCACCAGACTGATATAGTTGGGCTCACCTCCACCCGTAGCACTTGTTTATGACCATGTCCCCATAGGAGTGAATTCTGAGGGGGTGCTGTTGGATTATGGGGTACCAGGTTCACTGCAAGGAACCATCTGGTCCATGTCTAACCAAACTGAGAACTGTGCCTATACACTCAGCACAAAGTCCCCTGGTGAAGGAACGACATTCACTGAGAACGCTGATTCTTGTCTCTGATCCTGTTTGTGATATTCATGGACAGGATCTGAAGGTGAAGCCTGGGGAAGGAAGAGGTCCAGTTTGGTGACCTCAGAATTTTGTCTCTGTTGTTTGCAGATGACCTGGTTCTGTTGGCTTCATCACACTGTGACCTCCAGCATGACCTGGGGCAGTTTGCAGAGTCAGCTCCTCCCAGTCTGAGGTCATGGTTCTCTGCTGGAGAACGGTGGATTGTTCCTCTGGGTTGGGAGAGAGTTACTGCCTCAAGAGAAGGAGTTCAAGTATCTTAGGGTCTTGTTCACAGTGAGGGTAGAATGGAGCATGAGATGGATCTGTGGTTTGGTGCGGCGTCTGCAGTGATGCGAGCACTGCGCTGGGTTGTCGTGGTTCAGAGGGAGCTGAGCCAGAGGCGAAGCTCTTGATTTCCTGGTCCATCTCTGTCCCAACCCTCACCTATGGTCATGAGCTCTGGGTAGTGACTGAAAGAATGAGATCGCAGATACAAGCGTCTGAAATGAGTTTCCTCTGTAGGGTGTCTGGGCTCAGCCTTAGAGATAGGGGGAGGAGTCAGACATCAGGAGCCGGCTGCACCAACTGGTCTTTACTATGCCTGGTCGTAATTCGTAAGATGGTCTTTGTTAAGACCAGTCTTAAGGAGTGGACTTACGCCGGTTGCACCAACAGGGCTTATGCCTGGTCTTAGCTACGCTGGTTTTAGCTGTGCGCGTTCATGTGAATGCCCCAAGCGGCCTGCCTAGAGGAGCGCGGTGACGTTAAATGACGCGCCGCTGAATCACCCCGCGTGCTTGACAGATGACAATTGACAGTTGACAGCCCCTCTCATCTTAGTTTATTTACAGTTTAAGATTTGAAGAAAACACGAAAGGCTCAACGAAAAACTTTACCGACACTGAAATTAGAAAATTAATCAAGCTGTACAGCCAGCAGAGAGACGTATCACAAATAAGAACAAACAGTCGGTATGGGCAGACATAACGGGGCACATCAATACGTGTTCACACTCTGGCTGCCTTCATACAGAGGCTGACATGAGGAAGAAGTGGAAAGATCTCCTCAGCAAG
>NC_064756.1:65000-202500 GCF_011397635.1 Epinephelus fuscoguttatus
CTCATAGACCATAATACTCCATCTACAGCAGAAGGACGGAGACTGTTACCTGTCTGACTTCAGTTACCTGTCTGACATCAGTCACCTGTCTGACTTCAGTTACCTGTCTGACTTCAGTTACCTGTCTGACATCAGTCACCTGTCTGACTTCAGTTACCTGTCTGACTTCAGTTACCTGTCTGACATCAGTTACCTGTCTGACCTCAGTCACCTGTCTGACATCAGTTACCTGTCAGACATCAGTCACCTGTCTGACCTCGATCACCTGTCTAATATCAGTCACCTGTCTGACATCAGTCACCTGTCTGACATCAGTCACC
Source organism: Epinephelus fuscoguttatus (assembly GCF_011397635.1). Taxonomy (NCBI): domain Eukaryota; kingdom Metazoa; phylum Chordata; class Actinopteri; order Perciformes; family Serranidae; genus Epinephelus; species Epinephelus fuscoguttatus. The sequence continues at coordinate 65,321 of NC_064756.1, forward strand.
TGTCTGACCTCAGTCACCTGTCTGACATCAGTCACCTGTCTGACATCAGTTACCTGTCTAACATCAGTCACCTGTCTGACATCAGTTACCTGTCTGACATCAGTTACCTATCTGACCTCAGTTACCTGTCTGACATCAGTCACCTGTCTGACATCAGTCACCTGTCTAACATCAGTTATCTGTCTGACATCAGTCACCTGTCTGACATCAGTCACCTGTCTAACATCAGTTACCTGTCTAACATCAGTCACCTGTGTGACATCAGTCACCTGTCTAACATCAGTCACCTGTGTGACATCAGTTACCTGTCTGACCTCAGTCACCTGTCTAACATCAGTCACCTGTCTGACCTCAGTCACCTGTCTAACATCAGTTACCTGTCTGACATCAGTCACCTGTCTGACCTCTGTTATCTGTCTGACCTCAGTCACCTGTCTAACATCAGTTACCTGTCTGACATCAGTCACCTGTCTGACATCAGTCACCTGTCAGACCTCTGTTATCTGTCTGACATCAGTCACCTGTCTGACCTCTGTTATCTGTCTGACCTCAGTCACCTGTCTAACATCAGTTACCTGTCTGACATCAGTCACCTGTCTGACATCAGTCACCTGTCAGACCTCTGTTATCTGTCTGACCTCAGTCACCTGTCTAACATCAGTTACCTGTCTGATATCAGTTACCTGTCTGACATCAGTCACCTGTCTGACATCAGTTACCTGTCTGACGTCAGTCACCTGTCTGACGTCAGTTACCTGTCTAACATCAGTCACCTGTCTGACATCAGTTACCTGTCTGACATCAGTCACCTGTCTGACATCAGTCAGCTGTCTGACATCAGTTAGCTGCCTGACCTCAGATAGGTAACAGTTACCTGTCTAACATCAGTCACCTGTCTGACATCAGTTAGCTGCCTGACCTCAGATAGGTAACAGTTACCTGTCTAACATCAGTCACCTGTCTGACATCAGTTACCTGTCTAACATCAGTTACCTGTCTGACATCAGTCAGCTGTCTGACATCAGTCAGCTGTCTGACATCAGTTAGCTGCCTGACCTCAGATAGGTAACAGTTACCTGTCTAACATCTTGGTGCTGGCTCTCTCCAGTTTCTCCAGTATCTGAGGAAGCTGCGTGTCGTCGTCACAGGCTGACCCCCATCCCAGGACCCGGGCCAGATCATTCCCGGTCCCCAGAGGAAGAACTCCCAGCTGACACTGCAACAACAACACAAGCAAACAACATAAACAGTAAACAACAGGTTCATCCTTCACAGAGACAGTCAGTCATATTTACACCTGATGGCACCCTCTATCTTTACATTCAGACACAGGCGACATAGGAAGGAACATTTCTAATATCTGACCACAGAACTTTTCTTCTTCTTTAAAACAATAAATTAATCATTAATTAAAAACCTGTTTGTGCAGCATGAGCGCGTCAATCTCAGATAGGACCCAGCCGACGCTGCCATCTCCTCCACACACCAGGATCCTGAACGTATCAAACTTCTGGAACAAACGCAGACTGAGAGACAGAGTTAATGTTTACACCTGGACATGACACATGTGATTCGAACAAAACTGTCTGTCTGTCCGTCTGTCTCTGTGTGTGTCTGTCTGTGTCCCTGTCTCTGTCTGTGTCCCTGTCTCTGTCTGTCTGTCTGTCTCTGTCTGTCTGTCTGTCTCTGTGTGTGTCTCTGTCTGTCTGTCTCTCCCTCTGTGTGTGTCTCTGTCTGTGTCTGTCTGTCTCTCCGTCTCTGTCAGTCTCTGTCTGTCTGTCTCTGTGTGTGTCTCTGTCTGTGTCTGTCTGTCTCTCCGTCTCTGTCAGTCTGTCTCTGTCTCTGTGTGTGTCTCTGTCTGTCTGTCTGTCTGTCTGTCTCTCCCTCTGTGTGTGTCTCTGTCTGTCTGTCTGTCTCTGTCTGTCTGTCTCTCCCTCTGTGTGTGTCTCTCCCTCTGTGTGTGTCTCTGTCTGTGTCTGTCTGTCTCTCCGTCTCTGTCAGTCTGTCTCTGTCTCTGTGTGTGTCTCTGTCTGTCTGTCTGTCTCTCCCTCTGTGTGTGTCTCTGTCTGTCTGTCTCTGTCTGCCTCTCCCTCTCTGTCAGTCTCTGTCTGTCTGTCTCTGTCTCTGTGTGTGTCTCTGTCTGTCTGTCTGTCTGTCTGTCTGTGTGTCTCTGTCGGTGACTCACCCCAGGTGAGGGCCGCCGTTCATCAGGTCAAACACCTGTGCCGGGTTCAGCAGCTGTTTGAAGCGTCTCAGGAATTTGACGCCCTGATTGTCTCCACTCTTGGAGTTAACAAACACCAGCAAAGGACTGGTGCAGGACGGAGGACAGGACGCCTTCCAGAACCCTGAAGACACAGATGGACAGTCAGCATGAGTGAACTCAGGTGTGTCTGAGGAACGATCACCTGTCCTGAGGAGTCTCACCGTCAGAGTCAATGCTGTTGAGCGCAGTTGGAGGGATGACGGACACTTTACACTGTCCCAGTGGACACTTAGAGGACAGCTGCTCCTTACAACCTGAGTGCACCTGGAAGACAGATACACACCTCATCATGTCTGCGTGTTCAGTTACTTACACATCCCCCAACACCTTCAACTACACCTCAACTGTCAGCTAAACTACACCTGAACTACACCCCAACTGTCAGCTAAACTACACCTGCGTGTTGAGTTATTTACACATGCCCCAACACCTTCAACTACACCTGAACTGTCAGCTAAACCACAACTGAACTACACCTCGACTGTCAGCTAAACTACACCTGAACTACATCTCAACTGTCAGCTAAACCACAACTGAACTACACCTCAACTGTCAGCTAAACTACACCTGAACTACATCTCAACTGTCAGCTAAACCACAACTGAACTACACCTCGACTGTCAGCTAAACTACACCTGAACTACATCTCAACTGTCAGCTAAACCACAACTGAACTACACCTCAACTGTCAGCTAAACTACACCTGAACTACACCTCAACTGTCAGCTAAACTACACATGAACTACATCTCAACTGTCAGCTAAACTACATCTCAACTGTCAGCTAAACCACAACTGAACCACACCTCAACTGTCAGCTAAACTACACCTGAACTACACCTCAACTGTCAGCTAAACTACACATGAACTACATCTCAACTGTCAGCTAAACCACAACTGAACTACACCTCGACTGTCAGCTAAACCACAACTTAACTACACCTCAACTGTCAGCTAAACTACACCTGAACTACATCTCAACTGTCAGCTAAACCACAACTGAACTACACCTCGACTGTCAGCTAAACTACACCTGAACTACATCTCGACTGTCAGCTAAACCACAACTGAACTACACCTCAACTGTCAGCTAAACTACACCTTAACTATACCTGAACTGTCAGCTAAACCACAAATGAACTACACCTCAACTGTCAGCTAAACTACACCTGAACTATACCTGAACTGTCAGCTAAACTACACCTGAACTACACCTCAACTGTCAGCTAAACTAGACCTGAACTACATCTCAACTGTCAGCTAAACTACACCTGAACTACACCTCAACTGTCAGCTAAACTACACCTTAACTATACCTGAACTGTCAGCTAAACTACACCTGAACTACACCTCAACTGTCAGCTAAAGTACACCTTAACTACACCTCAACTGTCAGCTAAACTACACCTGAACTATACCTCAACTGTCAGCTAAACTACAACTGAACTACACCTCAACTGTCAGCTAAAGTACACCTTAACTACACCTCAACTGTCAGCTAAACTACACCTGAACTACATCTCAACTGTCAGCTAAACTACAACTGAACTACACCTCAACTGTCAGCTAAACTACACCTTAACTATACCTGAACTGTCAGCTAAACCACAAATGAACTACACCTCAACTGTCAGCTAAACTACACCTGAACTATACCTGAACTGTCAACTAAACTACACCTGAACTACACCTCAACTGTCAGCTAAACTACACCTGAACTACATCTCAACTGTCAGCTAAACTACACCTGAACTACACCTCAACTGTCAGCTAAACTACACCTTAACTATACCTCAACTGTCAGCTAAACTACACCTGAACTACATCTCAACTGTCAGCTAAACCACAACTGAACTACACCTCGACTGTCAGCTAAACTACACCTGAACTACATCTCGACTGTCAGCTAAACCACAACTGAACCACACCTCGACTGTCAGCTAAACCACAACTGAACTACACCTCGACTGTCAGCTAAACCACAACTTAACTACACCTCAACTGTCAGCTAAACTACACCTTAACTATACCTCAACTGTCAGCTAAATTACACCTGAACTACACCTCAACTGTCAGCTAAACTACACCTGAACTATACCTCAACTGTCAGCTAAACTACAACTGAACTACACCTCAACTGTCAGCTAAAGTACACCTTAACTACACCTCAACTGTCAGCTAAACTACACCTGAACTACATCTCAACTGTCAGCTAAACTACAACTGAACTACACCTCAACTGTCAGCTAAACTACACCTTAACTATACCTGAACTGTCAGCTAAACCACAAATGAACTACACCTCAACTGTCAGCTAAACTACACCTGAACTATACCTGAACTGTCAGCTAAACTACACCTGAACTACACCTCAACTGTCAGCTAAACTAGACCTGAACTACATCTCAACTGTCAGCTAAACTACACCTTAACTACACCTCAACTGTCAGCTAAACTACACCTTAATTATACCTCAACTGTCAGCTAAACTACACCTGAACTACATCTCAACTGTCAGCTAAAGTACACCTTAACTATACCTCAACTGTCAGCTAAACTACACCTGAACTATACCTCAACTGTCAGCTAAACTACACCTTAACTATACCTGAACTGTCAGCTAAACTACACCTGAACTACACCTCAACTGTCAGCTAAACTTCACCTGAACTACACCTCAACTACACCTGAACTGTCACCTGACCTGTCACCTGACTTACACCTCCACTGTCACCTAAACTACACCTGACCTACACCTCCATTGTCACCTAAACTACACCTTAACTATACCTGAACTGTCAGCTAAACCACAAATGAACTACACCTCAACTGTCAGCTAAACTACACCTTAACTACACCTCAACTGTCAGCTAAACTACACCTTAACTATACCTCAACTGTCAGCTAAACTAGACCTGAACTACACCTCAACTGTCAGCTAAACTACACCTGAACTACACCTCAACTGTCAGCTAAACTACACCTTAACTATACCTGAACTGTCAGCTAAACTACACCTGAACTATACCTGAACTGTCAGCTAAACTACACCTGAACTACACCTCAACTGTCAGCTAAACTAGACCTGAACTACACCTCAACTGTCAGCTAAACTACACCTGAACTACACCTCAACTGTCAGCTAAACTACACCTTAACTATACCTGAACTGTCAGCTAAACCACAAATGAACTACACCTCAACTGTCAGCTAAACTACACCTGAACTACACCTCAACTACACCTGAACTGTCACCTAAACTACACCTGAACTGTCACACCTGAACTGTCACCTAAACTGCCTGAACTACACCTCAACTGTCAGCTAAACTTCACCTGAACTGTCAACCTCAGACCTGAACTGAACTGAACTGTCCTGGAAGAGGGATCCCTCCTCAGTTGCTCTTCCTGAGGTTTCTACTGTTTTTTCCCCGTTAAAGGGTTTTTTAGGGAGTTTTTCCTGATCAGCTGTGAGGGTCATAAGGACAGAGGGATGTCGTATGCTGTAAAGCCCTGTGAGGCAAATTGTGATTTGTGATATTGGGCTTTATAAATAAAATTGATTGACTGATTGATTGATTGATTGATTGATTGAACTACACCTCAACTGTTACCTGGACTACACATCAGCTGTCACCTGAACTACACCTCAGCTGTCACCCTGAAATACACCTGAACCACCACACACCTGAACTACACCTCAGCTGTTACCTGGACTACACATCAGCTGTCACCTGAACTACACCTCAGCTGTCACCTGAACTACACCTGAACTGAACTGTCCTGGAAGAGGGATCCCTCCTCAGTTGCTCTTCCTGAGGTTTCTACTGTTTTTTCCCCGTTAAAGGGTTTTTTAGGGAGTTTTTCCTGATCAGCTGTGAGGGTCATAAGGACAGAGGGATGTCGTATGCTGTAAAGCCCTGTGAGGCAAATTGTGATTTGTGATATTGGGCTTTATAAATAAAATTGATTGACTGATTGATTGATTGATTGATTGATTGAACTACACCTCAACTGTTACCTGGACTACACATCAGCTGTCACCTGAACTACACCTCAGCTGTCACCTAATGGTACACCTGAAATACACCTGAACCACCACTTACAGAACACCTTAACTACACCAGAACTACACCTGTACTACACTTAAATTACACCCTAACGACACCTGAACGACACCTGAAATGTCACCTACACTATACCTGAACTGTCAGCTGGTCTACATCTGAACTACCCCTGTACTACACTTGAATTAAACCTAAACTACACCTAAACTATTATCTGAACACGGTAGCTCCCTCCATCTTTACACTTGTTGTCAGTCATAATCAAGACCCTTCTCACCATGGCCTTACACCAGAGACATCTCCAGTCCTGCAGGCGGAGGACGCTGCCACAAGTCTTATCACAGACGTTACATTTGGCCGACACTGGCAGGTTCCCCTCCAACCACTGATGAGGCATGGACACCTGAGGACAAGGGACAGTGGACAGTTCAGAGGACAGGACAGGGAACAGAGCACAGGACAGTGAACAGAGGACAAGTCAGGAGACAGGACAGAGGACAGAGAACAGGTCAGAGGACAGAGGACAGGTCAGAGGCCAGGACAGGGAACAGAGGACAGGTCAGAGAACAGGTCACAGGACAGAGGACAGGACAGAGGACAGAGAACAGGTCAGAGGACAGAGGACAGGTCAGAGGCCAGGACAGGGAACAGAGGACAGGTCAGAGAACAGGTCACAGGACAGAGGACAGGACAGAGGACAGAGAACAGGACAGAGGACAGAGGACAGGTCAGTGGTCAGCTGGAGACCAGGCGTTCACTGTCTCTGTTTAAATCCAGGAACATTGAGATGTGTCTCACCCCGTCCTCGTCCTCAATGATATCCCTCCCAATAGAAGCCAGTGTCGTCCATTTACAGTTGTTGGTGGCTCGAACAGCACAACGCTTATGAGCCTTAAACTTACAGACTGACACACACACACACACACACACACACACACACACACACACACACACACAGACAGGATGATCAGTGTGTACTAAGTGTGTACTAAGTGTATACTAAGTGTGTACTGTGTGTGTAGTCTGTTTGTGTACCTTCACAGGACAGGCCGTGTGATGTTACCCCTGACAGTGCCTCCCTACAGACGTTACAGTACGTGGGCCTGGCATGGGAGCAGGCGTACCAGTTGTGCATCCCACTGAAGTGGTCCATGCTATACTGGGTGGACTGGGAGAGACAGAGACACTGTTAGAGGGTGGGACTGGGAATGCTGGTCAGACTGGGACTGCTGGTTAGACTGGGACTCAGACTGGGACTGCTGGTTAGACTGGGACTCAGACTGGGACTGACCTCATAGTTCTGTCTGTTCTGGACGCTGCGCAGCGCCGCCATCCACTCCTCCATCTCCTTCCTGTTGTCAGCGCACAGGATGAGGCGTCTGCAGGGCGTGATCACCTGCACACACACAACAACACACATTACACACACAGTGCACACAACAACTACACACAGTACACACAACAACAACACCAACACCACACATTATACACACAACAACACACATCACACACACACAGACGCTGGTTAACTGTGTTGTTGCAGCTGGACCTTTGTTGTGTGTGTGTGTGTGTGTGTGTGTGTGTGTGTGTGTGTGTGGGACACGTGGTCTTCCACTTCCTGTTGCTCCACAATGAAGCGTCTGTTCCCACAGACACAAAGACGCAAAGAGACGTTCAGACAGTCGGAGGCGGAGCTGAGGAGACGAGTCCCATGTGACTGATCAGGATTGATTACTGATTATTGATCAGTCTGTGTTCACTGACAGATTGATGTATCAGTTACTGATCAGCAGGACGTCTGCAAGTGAGAAACAGACTGGGATGGTGAAATCTCATCATCATGGCTCGTTATGTAACAGTGATCAGGAGTCTGAGTGGCATCACTGTGAGCTCGCGGTGTCACATGACCCCAACACACAGAGCGCCGCTTCATCTCAGACTGCTGACACTGGATATAATCAGCTGATACTTAAAGATGTTTGTTTTCAAACGCAGAGCTGAGAGTTCGAGATGTGACGCAGTGACAACCAGCTGACTGGGAACAGCTGAGATTCATCTTAACTAACAGCCGAGTCTGAAACAGAATCCTCGCCGTCGGTCTCAGAGCGCACGCACAAACTCAGACACGTTAAAGGTTCTCCTTCTGAAACTAAACTTCATCATGAAGAAGTCAACACAGACAGAGGTCATCGCACTGAGACGTCCCTCATGTCTTCATACACAGGACAGGACAACAGGAAGTGAATCTCATGTCTGTCCTCCTCTGAGGGGGCGGAGTCAAACCCTCCAGTCTCTGAGGCTGACAGTGACGTTCCTGATCAGAACCATTCACACAGAAGTCTGTCTTTGTTCAGATTAAACTTCACGTCAGGTTCCACTCTGCAGCTCTTCTACATCATGTGTGATGTCATCAGATCCATTTCCTGTTTCTGTGTTCGCCTGGCGATCACAGATTCACCTGCTCTGTGAGTAATGATCTGAACTCATCAGCTCAGGGACGACAGAGGGAGGTGTCCACGTGAACTCTTTATCCGCCATCAACCTGGGTTTTCACTGTGATAAGATAGGGGGCGCTGTGACACATCCTGTGAACTAGAACAGTACTGCTGTGTCCAAAAACCAATGAAGAAGAAGCTCCGCTGGAAACAGGAAGAAGATGTAGCAGCCTGTAAACTGAAGGACAGAAAAGTTTATGGTTTCTAAAGTCGTGGAGATGTCAATTTCCTCGGACTCTGTCACTTCCTGTTCTGATCAACATTCTGAATCTGATTGGACGAAGAAGCAAACAAGTTTGGTGGGCTGAAACGGGATCTCCATGACGACCACAGAAGAGATGGAGACAACAGAACACTGAAGCGTCACTGAACGTGACAACGTGTTCCGCTGCTGTACCTCACACAGAGTATTATCATTTTCATTTATAAAATTCAAACTGATATAAGGAAATGAGAAAAAACAAAACATGTAAATGTGAAATTATTTTTTATATCGAAAATGACTTTTGACAAAAAAATCATTTTTCTCAGTTTTCTGTCTGACATGTTCTTTTTTATTAAAAGTCCCAAATTTGTTCTTTAGTTTGATGTTTAAACTGTTTATATCTTCATACGACACATGACTCTGTAAAGATCAGTGAAGATGATCGAAATACTGAAACTTAAAACTCTGAAAGGGTTAAAATGTTTTCAATGATTCACTGTTATTATTATTATTATTTACAAAGATGAATGTCAGCCTCAGTGTGAGTTGACGCTGTGCTCAGTGGTGTTTCCTGTCCTCTGTCTGTTTCTCCAACCTAACTCCTCCGCTCTGACACCATGACACATGACACCATGACGCTGTGACGTAGAGAACAAAGATCACCATCATCGTCTTCTTCACTGATACAAAGAATAAACAGCTGAATGATGTGTCATGTCATCGTCTGTCTCCATTTTAACACCTAAACACGTTTAATGACCACATGATGATCTGCAGCGACCAGTAACTGACCTTTAAGACCCTGTTAATGACGGTAAAAACATCACTATAACATCACAGCGTGACCAATCAGCTCCTTCTTACCGTGCACCTGTGTGAGACGCTGTCTGGTCTCCTCTTCTGATCAGACCATTGATCTTATTAATAACTCCCGAGGAGACCTCATCCTCTTCTTCTCTGTGTCTCACTGCCTCTCTGTCTCTACACTAGCCCCACCCACTTCCTCTCCTATGACTCCACCCACTTCCTGACTGTCGTCATGCCGACGCCCCCCCTCCTGAGTCTCTATATATACACAGCCTGAGCTACAGGAAGTGACAGAGCCCACCAAAATAAGACAAACAGCTGAGCTCAGAGTGGAGACACAGAACGTTCTTCACTTTAAACTGGAACCAACACCTCGCCGCCACATGCTGCCATGGACCAATCAGCTCACAGTTTATCGTTCACACACTGAAGAGCTGAGCAATTAGATCAATCAAATGTATCCCCTTCTGTTCCTGAGATGTAATGTCACAGCCAAGCTGACATTTGACCTTTATTATTTCATTCTGTTAGATATTTGAGTCAAGTTTGGTCTGAATCAGTGAATGAATTCTGGAGTCTAGTGAGGTCACAATGACCTTTGACCTTCAAGCACCAAACTCTCATCAGTTCATTACTGAGTCCAAACGGATGTTTGTGCCGAATTCAAAGAAATATCCTCAAGCTGTTCTTGAGATATGGAGGTGAAGAGAATGCAATGGATTAGGTCACAATAACCTTTGACCACCAAATTCTGATCAGTTCATTGTCGAGTCCAAGTGGATGTTTGTGCCAAATTAAAAAAAAACATCCCTCAAGGCGTTCTTGAAACCTTGTGTTTGTGATAATGAAACTGAAGGAAGGTCACAATGACCTCTGACCTTTTAATACCAAGTGGACATTTGTGCCATATTCTTTTCTTTTAAAAAAACTCCCTCAGGGTGTTCCTAAAATATCATGTTCATGAAATGAGACCATGCAAGGCCACAGTGACCTTGGACCTTCAACTACCAAGTCTAATCAATTCATTCTGGAGTCCAAGTGGATGTTTGTGTCAAATTTATAGAAATTCCTTCAAGCTGCACCTGAGATATTGCATTCATGAGAATGCCATGGATGAGGTCGCAGTGACCTTTGACCTTTGGGCACCAAATTCCCAAGTCCTAGTGCTTGTTGGTGCCAGATTTTTAATTTTTTTTTTCTGCAAGATGTTTTTGAAATATTGTGTTCATAATAATGAAATAGAAGCAAGGTCACAGTGACCTTTGATTACCAAGTGGACGTTTGTGCCAGATGTGAGAAAACCCCCTCAGGGTGTTCCTGAAATATCAAGAAGAAATGACAACATGCAAGGTCACAGTGACCTTTGACCACCAAATTCTAATCAATTCATTTTTGAGTCCAAGTGGACGTTTGTGCCAAAATGGAAAATTAATTGATTTATTTTATTTTATTTTTAAAAAACTACTACTAATAATAATAACAATGACGTATAACCTGACAGTCAAACAGCTTATTTTATTATAATTTACACATTAATCTGTAGTTTGTGATTTTGGGGTGAACGTCACCTCCGTCACCTCCGTCTGCAGTAAAAACTACACACACAGTAAATCTGATGATCAACAAACAAACAACAAAAAGCTCATTGGTTCAGATCTGACGTCTGATCAGTGACTTCATCATCCAGCTGCTCACTGACCATCAGGGGTCTGCTGGGACTACTTTCTGTGGTGGATGAATACATGTTTGGATCTGTATTAAGTGGGACTGTGAGTGTGTTGGTGGTGATGATGAGGAGGATAGTTGAAGGATGAAGACTCACGGTGAAGCTGTTGTTGACGTTCTTGGTGCTGGACTCGGCCACGCTGGCGTCCGTCAGGTCCACCTCGTCAAAGATGATCGACTAGAGACAGAAAACACTGTGATGTCACACAGAACTGACCACTCCCACAGCATGATGTCACAGCGGAGCTGCCAGGTGACTCACCTTGGCGGTCTGAGCGTAGTACAGAGTCCGCCCTCTGAGTTTGAAGTATCGTCTCTTCCACCGCTGGAACGAATTGGTCTGTTTCATCAGAGTGCCCTCCTTCAACACTGTCTGAAACATCATCAATAATCAATAATCAGATGTACTGAATATTAAAATTATCATATTAAACATGAGTCGTCTGGTTGTGAATCAAACACCAATCAATAATCAATAATGAATGAAACACTGACAGACAGGAAGTAGTTTTATTGCAGCAGGGTGTGTCCATCAGCTGACTGATCATGTTATTGATTATATTATCAATCAGTCATCAATAACACAGATCTGTTTCTGTTTAATGAACATTCATTAAAACTTTATTTAATAAACACGACGACACATTAGTGTTTTATATTAAACTGATTTTACAAGTTGTTGTGATTTTAAGTTTAGATTTGAGTTTCTATATTTTATATTTACTTTACATTTTGTCTTCATAATATCTTATATTGTATAAGTTGTTATGCTATTTTTTTTCAGTAATAGTGTGTTTCAGTGGAGGTCTCACTCCTCTCTGACTCCAGTGTTTCAGCAGAGGTCTCACTCCTCTCTGACTCCAATGTTTCAGCAGAGGTCTCACTCCTCTCTGACTCCAATGTTGCAGCAGAGGTCTCACTCCTCTCTGACTCCAATGTTTCAGCAGAGGTCTCACTCCTCTCTGACTCCAGTGTTGCAGGAGAGGTCTCACTCCTCTCTCACTCCAGTGTTTCAGCGGAGGTCTCACTCCTCTCTCACTCCAATGTTTCAGCAGAGGTCTCACTCCTCTCTCACTCCAGTGTTTCAGCGGAGGTCTCACTCCTCTCTCACACCAGTGTTGCAGCAGAGGTCTCACTCCTCTCTCACTCCAATGTTTCAGCGGAGGTCTCACTCCTCTCTGACTCCAGTGTTTCAGCGGAGGTCTCACTCCTCTCTCACTCCAATGTTTCAGCGGAGGTCTCACTCCTCTCTGACTCCAGTGTTGCAGCAGAGGTCTCACTCCTCTCTCACTCCAATGTTTCAGCGGAGGTCTCACTCCTCTCTGACTCCAATGTTTCAGCGGAGGTCTCACTCCTCTCTCACTCCAGTGTTGCAGCAGAGGTCTCACTCCTCTCTCACTCCAATGTTTCAGCGGAGGTCTCACTCCTCTCTCACTCCAATGTTTCAGCGGAGGTCTCACTCCTCTCTGACTCCAGTGTTGCAGCAGAGGTCTCACTCCTCTCTGACTCCAATGTTTCAGCGGAGGTCTCACTCCTCTCTCACTCCAGTGTTTCAGCGGAGGTCTCACTCCTCTCTCACTCCAATGTTTCAGCGGAGGTCTCACTCCTCTCTGACTCCAGTGTTGCAGCAGAGGTCTCACTCCTCTCTGACTCCAGTGTTGCAGCAGAGGTCTCACTCCTCTCTCACTCCAGTGTTGCAGCAGAGGTCTCACTCCTCTCTCACTCCAATGTTTCAGCGGAGGTCTCACTCCTCTCTCACTCCAGTGTTTCAGCAGAGGTCTCACTCCTCTCTCACTCCAGTGTTGCAGCAGAGGTCTCACTCCTCTCACTCCAGTGTTTCAGCGGAGGTCTCACTCCTCTCTGACTCCAGTGTTGCAGCAGAGGTCTCACTCCTCTCTCACTCCAATGTTTCAGCGGAGGTCTCACTCCTCTCTCACTCCAGTGTTTCAGCAGAGGTCTCACTCCTCTCTGACTCCAGTGTTTCAGCAGAGGTCTCACTCCTCTCTCACTCCAGTGTTTCAGCGGAGGTCTCACTCCTCTCTCACTCCAGTGTTTCAGCAGAGGTCTCACTCCTCTCTCACTCCAGTGTTGCAGCAGAGGTCTCACTCCTCTCTGACTCCAGTGTTTCAGCGGAGGTCTCACTCCTCTCTCACTCCAGTGTTTCAGCAGAGGTCTCACTCCTCTCTCACTCCAATGTTTCAGCAGAGGTCTCACTCCTCTCTCACTCCAGTGTTTCAGCAGAGGTCTCACTCCTCTCTGACTCCAGTGTTTCAGCGGAGGTCTCACTCCTCTCTCACTCCAGTGTTTCAGCAGAGGTCTCACTCCTCTCTCACTCCAGTGTTTCAGCAGAGGTCTCACTCCTCTCTCACTCCAATGTTTCAGCAGAGGTCTCACTCCTCTCTCACTCCAGTGTTTCAGCAGAGGTCTCACTCCTCTCTCACTCCAGTGTTGCAGCGGAGGTCTCACTGACTCGAGTGACATCACATGAGGCCGTTGATCAGACTTCAATCAGGAGATGTCTAAAACTTAATAACAGTGTTTTTATGGAGACAGCTGCAGACCACAGCTCATCATGTAATGATCTGTTTGTTTGTTTGTTTGTTTTCATGTGATGTCTCTCTCTCTCTCTCTCTCTCTCTCTCTCAATTCAATTTTCAATTCAATAAGCTTTATTGGCATGACTGTAGATTAACAATATTGCCAAAGACATTAAAATTTACAAATAAAGTACAATAATAAAAGTAAGTCAGAAAACTATAAAAAAAGATTAAATATATGATATATAATACAAAATACACCAATCTACAATACAATACACCAATATATAATATAGAAAAAAAATGAATAAAGAAAAATGTAGATTGTGAGTTACAAGGACTGTAAATATAGACAGGTGTGTCAGGTGTTGTGATGGTTTGGTCTCTGGTCTCTCTCTCTCTCTCTCGTATTCTATTACTGCATCTTGCTAACTCGGCCATTCTGGATGTCACTAACTCGGCTTCTTCTCCGGAGCCTTTGTGCTCCACTGTCTCTCAGATTAACTCATATCACAGCGGTGCCTGGACAGCGTGACGTGTGTGGTTGTGCTGCTGCCGTGGTCCTGCCAGATGCCTCCTGCTGCTGCTGCTGCCATCATTAGTCATACTTCTACTGTTATTATACACATATGATTATTGTCACACATGTATACTGCCAGATATTAATACATACTTTCAACATATTGTACCACAGTAGCCAGAACTATAACTATAATATTATTACTTTCATTAATGTTGTTTTAAGCTACTGTCATTACCTGCATCTCTCTCTCTCTCTCTCTCTCTCTCTCTCTCTCTCTCTGTCTCATTGGGTCATGTGGATTACTGTTAATTTATTATGCTGATCTGTTCTGTACGACATCTATTGCACGTCTGTCCGTCCTGGAAGAGGGATCCCTCCTCAGTTGCTCTTCCTGAGGTTTCTACTGTTTTTTCCCCGTTAAAGGGTTTTTTGGGGAGTTTTTCCTGATCAGCTGTGAGGGTCATAAGGACAGAGGGATGTCGTATGCTGTAAAGCCCTGTGAGGCAAATTGTGATTTGTGATATTGGGCTTTATAAATAAAATTGATTGATTGATTGATTGATTGCTGTCAGCAACAGCTGGAAACAAACTTTATTCAATCACAATAAAAGAGTCAGATGAAGTCAGGAACTCTGACGCTGCAGCCAACCTTTAAACACACCATCTGATTGTTCCTGGAGGACTCAAACGCCTCATGGTTTCCCACAGTCCTCAGCTTTTCATGTGAAAAACAGAGCTTTAAATAGAAACTCACTTCCTGTGACTCACACTGCTGCCTTCAGGGACCCTCAGACAAGCTAGTATCCTCTGACTCTTTAACCTGACCCGGCTACTGATGGAGAGACTGTAGAGACACAGAGACACACAATGACACAGAGACACAGAGACACACAGAGACACAGACACACAAAGACACAGAGACACACAGAGACACAGACACACACACAGACACAGACACACAAAAACACAGAGACACACAGAGACAGACACACACAGAGACACACAGAGACACAGAGACACACAGAGACACAGACACACACACAGACACAGACACACAAAGACACAGAGACACACAGAGACAGACACACACACAGACACACAGAGACACACAGAGACACACAGAGACACAGACACACACAGAGACACAGAGACACACAGAGACACAGACACACACACAGACACAGACACACAAAGACACAGAGACACACAGAGACAGACACACACACAGACACACAGAGACACACAGAGACACAGACACACAGAGACACAGAGACACAGACACACACAGAGACACAGACACACACAGACACACACAGAGACACACAGAGACACACAGAGACACAGACACACACAGAGACACACAGAGACACACAGAGACACAGACACACAGAGACACACAGAGACACACAGAGACACAGACACACACAGACACACACAGAGACACACAGAGACACACAGACACACACAGAGACACACAGACACACACAGAGACACACAGACACACACAGACACACACAGACACACACAGAGACACACAGACACACAGAGACACACAGAGACACAGACACACACAGAGACACACACAGAGACACACAGAGACACAGAGACACACAGAGACACACAGACACACAGAGACACAGAGACACACAGAGACACAGAGACACAGACACACACAGAGACACAGAGACACACAGAGACACACAGAGACACAGACACACACAGACACACACAGAGACACACAGAGACACAGAGACACACACAGAGACACACAGACACACAGAGACACAGAGACACACAGAGACACAGACACACACAGACACACACAGAGACACACACAGACACACAGAGACACACAGACACACACAGAGACACACAGAGACACTGACACACACAGAGACACACAGAGACACACAGAGACACACACAGAGACACAGAGACACACAGAGACACACACAGAGACACAGAGACACAGAGAGACACAGAGACACACACAGAGACACAGAGACACACAGAGACACAGACACACAGAGACACAGACACACACACAGAGACACAGAGACACACAGAGACACAGACACACAGAGACACACACAGAGACACAGAGACACACAGAGACACAGACACACAGAGACACAGACACACAGAGACACAGAGACACACAGAGACACAGACACACACAGACACACAGACACACAGAGACACACAGGGACACACACAGACACAGAGACACACAGACACACAGAGACACACAGAGACACACACAGACACACAGAGACACAGACACACAGAGACACACACAGAGACACACAGACACACAGACACACAGAGACACACAGAGACACACAGAGACACACAGACACACAGAGACACACAGAGACACACAGACACACAGAGACACAGAGACACACAGAGACACACAGAGACACACACAGAGACACAGAGACACACAGAGACACACAGACACACAGAGACACAGAGACACACACAGAGACACACAGAGACACAGAGACACACAGACACACAGAGACACAGAGACACACAGACACACAGAGACACACAGACACAGAGACACACACAGAGACACAGAGACACACAGAGACACAGAGACACACAGACACAGACACACAGAGACACACAGAGACACACAGACACACAGAGACACAGAGACACACAGACACACAGACAGAGACACACACACACACAGAGAGACACACACACAGACACACAGACACAGACACACAGAGACACAGACACACAGAGACACACAGACACAGAGACACACAGAGACACACAGACACAGACACACACAGAGACACACAGAGACACAGACACACAGAGACACACAGACACGACACACAGACGGGACACAGAGACACACAGAGACACAGGGCCAGAGACACGCACATTAGACACAGAGACATGTATTGTCTTGACACAAATAGAGACTTGACAATTGACAACACAAGCACAAATATTACCCAGGAATCATCATTTTGCATATCTGACGGAAACATCAAAGAAAACGAATCATTAAATTGAAACGTTCTCATAGTTTAATTACAGATTTTATAGTGTAGGCAGAAAAAAAATCATTTTGTTTTAGATAACAACTTACTTTATAAAAAGATAAAAAAGTAAAGCATGACGTCGATGGCTTTGTCTTTAGAGGACACATTTTTACAAACATTCTTCTGTCGTTTAATTACAGATTTTATAGTGTAGGCAGAAAAAAAATCATTTTGTTTTAGATAACAACTTACTTTATAAAAAGATAAAAAAGTAAAGCATGACGTCGATGGCTTTGTCTTTAGAGGACACATTTTTACAAACATTCTTCTGTCGTTCCTCTTTGAACACAGGAACATAATCGAGGGTGAATCACCTCTCTCTGTACAGGGGCCGGGCCCCTCCACCATATCAGGCCCCACAGCAACCACACTGCCTGCACTGTCTATACTTACACCCCTGGTCTGTCCAACAACACACTTTCTCACTGTCTGTCCAACAACACACTGTCTCACAGTCAACAGAGCAAAATGTCTCTGAGAGACAGTGAGACAAAGACAAATTTAGAAAGCTCTTTTTAACTTGATCTCCCACGGAACAGCAAACGTCTCTGTTAATTTAGTTTATATACTTTATTAACCCTCCTGAGGGGGCACAAGGTGGAGAGATGTCAGAGTGAGGGGGCTGCCTTGGTCAGGCGCCCCGAGCGGTTGGGGTTTTTGGTGCCTTGCTCAAGAGCACCTCAGCAGTGTCCAGGAGGTGAACTGGCACCTCTCCAGCCCACGCTCCGTATTTGGTCTGAGCGGGGACTCGAATCGGCGACCCTCTGATTCCCAACCCAAGTCCCTATGGACTGAGCTACTGCCACCCCCGCAACCAAAATCACTTCAAACAGAGACACAGCCATTTCTGAGCTTTGGACGTGTCCCTGAAGGCAGCATGGAGTCAAAACACTTAAGTTTGTTAATAATAATAATAATGAAAAAAACAGATTTTTTTTATTTTTTCAAAAATATTTTTTGGGGCATTTTTGGACAGGACAGGTACGCATTGGGGGGGGGGGGGGGGGTGACATGCAGCAAAGGGGGGACAAAGCACATGGGGCCCTGCTCGACCACTAAGCCACTGACGCCCCAATAAAAACAGTTTTAAACCATTATACATGAACACCTTTATTTACTTTATTCAACACTGTATTTTATATTTTGTTTTATACTTTGTTATTTTAATTAATTTAAAATAACCCCTATCTTATGATGGTTAACTGTTGTACTTTACTTTGTTCTTTATTTTAATTTATTTAAAAGAACCGTTATACTTTATTTTATTAGTAAATTCATTAAAATGAACCATTAACGGTTCAGCTGTTATTTTATTATTTTAATTATATGGACCGTTATCTTAACGGTAAGCCGTTACACTTAAGTTTATACTTTAATTAATTATATTTAAATGTAACCGTTACCTTCTAACAGTTGAACCGTTTTAATCTATTTTAATGTTTTAATTAATTTTACTTCACCGTTATCTTATGACGGTTGAACCGTGCAGAGTGTAACGGACTTAACGGCTTACTTGTTACCGACCTGTCGGCTGAGTTTACCGTTAGAAATGTCCGTTATTACCGGACATGATGAACCTGAGGACCGTTATCTCCCATCATTCTAACACCGACCTGTAGTCCACCGTCACCACGGGGTAAAGCCCACCTTTGTCGGTTGGGCATCAGTGAGAAACGGCGGGGCTTTTCATCGGGCCTGGGACCCTCCAGCTAGCCGTAGTTAGCCTGGTTAGTTTTGCGTTAAATTACCGGTTTGTGTCGGTAAACCGGAGCCAGTAATCAACGTCTGTCCTGACACCGGGTCGGTCAGATGTGTTTTAACCGTGTCCGGAACACATTTATCTCCAGGGGCCATGTTTGGACCCCGGGCTGGATCCTGATTCTGTTTATTAGCTTAGCCACGAGCTACACATCACGGCTAATGAGATGTTCATCTAAAAAAACAGGGGTTATAACATTGAATTATACCTTTACTTTATGTTTTGATCCGGACAAATACTAAAATAAACTGTTTATCACATTATAATTTGTCGTTATGTTATTTACCGGGAGGTAAAGCGCAGCAGCTGTGGCCCTGAACCCCCCATATGTACCGTTTTCTCTCCCAGCCACCAGCACTGCACCAAACTCCATTTAAAATCCGTCACATCTGAGAGAGACACCGCTCCTCAGACCCGGTGTGTCCGGTAAAAACAAGGGTTAACCTGAGTGAAGGTTCAGTCACATCCACTCTTTAAACCGGCATCACCCAACATCTACCAACCAGCACCGGTATCGGTGAAAGGCCCGTTTCTTTAAACGGTCACTGAGCCGAGCACGGTGAGGAGTGGAGGACAGGGCCGGGAGAGGAGAGCGTCAGCCCGGGTATAAAAGATGAAATATACTAAACACAAGTGAAGTTTGGTGTGTGTGGTGTGTGCCGAATTAAAGAGAAGCATCTGTTTGTTTAAAGAAGGTTTTGACTGATGTCACGTGTCCTCTAGAAAAAGTGTCCGGTGGTCGGACATGTTAAATGTTAGATTTGATTATGGAGCTCCGTGTGCCGTTCTGTCCTGGAGGACAGCGGTGCTCCTCGGGGCAGACTGTGGCCCTCCCCCCGCTGAATGAAAACACACACTGACCGGAGATAATGTCCGGTAATCACCGCCGGTGCTTTAACCCCCCTGTACCTTGCTGCGGATCTGGCCGGAAGTGGACACTTTTCGGATGAGTTTCTGTGGGGTTCCGGGCTCCTGCTCCGGCTCGCTGTCCGACGACTCGTCCGGGCACCGGGCCGCGGCAGACTCCGGTCCCCCTGCCTCCGCCATCCTGCCATCAGACCCCGGGGAGGAGCGGGGGAGGCGGCGCCCCCCAGCGGCGGAGCGCGGACAGTACGGGTGGGGGGGGGGTTCTGACCTCTGCTGGTCAAACGGCGACATTACAACTACTCATTAAGTCGGTGAAGATTGTCAGTCCGCTATCTGAGCACTCACAACAACCAAAGACAGTGGATAAACCAAGGGTGTGTCCCAAGTCCCTTAAATTTACTGCTAACCACTTAACCTTGCCACCTTACCTAACTGTTCAGTCCCTCCCACTTAAGAAAACATGTAAGGAGTCAGGAGTTAGGAGTGAGGAGCGAGGATTGCTGATTAAGAGACATGAGACGGCCTTACTCTGAAGCGTCACTTAAAGCGACGTCCTATTCTGATGACGCCAACACAGCTGGATCTGCTGCATAACGGAGCCAGCGTTTGGCGTACGTCCCAAGTCACATTATATTCGCTGATCAAAGCCGTAACCCTACTCTTACTCTTACTCTTTGTAGTCACGTAGGCATGTGAATTACAGCGTTTCATTGCAAAGGATGCATGTAACGGGTACACTTGCGCTGTTTCTCCGCCATCTCGTTCAAATGAGCCAGATGTAGGGGGCATTTATTTATATGTCAGGGCCTCAAGCTGAAAAAAACTTCCTGTTAGGAAGCTCTCGTGTTACCTTACTCATCGCACCCAACAGATCCCTCCTAACTCCTAACGCTAACTCCTTACTGACAGCAATAAGAGACATGAGACGGCCTTAAAGATGGCGGAGCTCTTCCGGTCATGTAAGGAGTTAGGAGTTAGCAGTTTAAAATAAGAGACTTGGGACGTACCCCAAGACGGTCCACTGCGAGTCAGTTTCCTGTATCAGTGTCATGTGGGGTTCGCGACCACCACGCCCCTTTAGGAGACTTATGGTGCGTTCCAGGCAACCCGTAACTCGTGTTTTCACAACCTGTAACCCGTGGCAGTGCACTGGAACGGCAGTCAAACCCGTAACTTCCCACCTGTGAACTTGTACCAGATCGATGTACTCCCAGTTACGCTTTCTGACGTCACACAGCCCTCTAAACCAATTACCTTACTCCTCTAAACAACAATGGCAGCCCTGTGGATGCGGTGTTGATGCAGGTGATACATGGTGAGAAATAGACATAAAATAACCCTAATGTTAACGCATTATTGGCAGCCGCTCTAACAGCTGGTTTCTAGTGCAAGAATAAATCAATACAAAATATGTTTCCAAACACACAGATAACGTAAAATAAAAAGTATAATAGCATCTGTGACCTTATGCGTCGTTTCTCCTCCTCCGTTTCACTCAAATGAGCAAGGAACCGGCACCTTTGGTGATAGCAATAATGGGGAAGCACAAACAAACGGTTCGCCATGTTCAACGTTAAACAGGAAGTAACTGGCAGTTTGCCGTAACTTTCCTGGAACGCTACAAAGTCGTAACTCGTGACTTGAAGTCGTGACTTACGAGTTCAAAAGCCTGCCTGGAACGCACCATAACAGCAGGTCCTGAGTCCGCTGACTTCAGTGGGAGAAATGAACGTGATTACAGATTATGGTCGATTCTTTCACCCCATTGTCACGGAAGCAAATCAGGAGAAAATTTACTTTGTTCAAGACCTGTCTCTGTCTCAACAACACACTCTCACGAGATCTGGCAACAGGTATCTCCTCTCTGGTGCTGAAATCAGTGCAGTTTCACCAAAGATACTGGATTAAAAAAATATTTTTTTCCAGCAGATGTCTTAGTTACAACATGATTGAGCTAGCAAAGCAGCTTTGTGTTGCTATGTGTGGTATTTATTCAGTTTTGGGAAATCACGATGTCTAGAAAGCAACAGCTGACAGGGACAGCTAACAGCAGCAGCAAAGCTAACATCAGGACGTCATCTGTTAAAAGCCTCCCGTTGTCGGATACGACATGAAACTACTCCAGTTAGCTCAATCATGCTGTAACTAAGACATCTGCTGGAAAATATATTTTTTTCACGGACCGTTTATTTATTTAGCTTACGGCCAGTAAGGGTACACACATGTTGACAGAAGTGAGGTTGGGGATTATGGGGTGCCGTTTGTAAAGTGTCTCACGCTGAAAATAACATCAACATTTTGCCACATTTAGCTTCAAACAATGTTTAAAAAAGTATTGTGATTTTTTTAATGTCACCTTTCACCACATTTACAGCAATATTTGTTAACTTAGAAATATATTAAATAGTTAAATCTAAATATTAAATGTGGCACCTAAATGTTAAATGATAAATCTAAATATTAAATCTAAATCTAAATGCTAAATCTAAATCTAAATGTTAAATCTAAATCTAAATGCTAAATCTAAATCTAAATATTAAATCTAAATCTAAATGTTAAATCTAAATGCTAAATATAAATATAAATGTTAAATCTAAATGTTAAATCTAAATGTTTTGGGTGAAACTAAATATTTAGCTTATATGCAAATTCACACTGCCGGTCACCGGAAGTACCAAAATAAAAGCTTGAGATGGTCAGACTGTTTATAGAATCAAATAACGAATTAAAACCAACTTATCGGGGGAAATGAACACTTGAACATACATTAGCGTGATAATAACTACCTAAAATAACAAGAGTTAGTGAGTCATTACAGACACCGCTAATGGGGCTAACAGCTAACAGTTAGCCCCGCTAATCTACGATAACCATGTTATTAATTTCAGACCGTGATAGTAATGTTTGTTCAGTCATTGTGTTTATAGGCTTTACAAACACCAGATTAGTCTAAACGGTGATACAGTGACGTGAAAAACGTGAGATGTGCATATATATATGTAGCTAAACTCCGCTGGTTTTCTACCCGGAAGTATTTGTAAACAACAAGGTGATTCCCTCCGAAGGGACACTAACAGCTCAAAGTACACATCAAATAAAATTTCTCCAAACACGTTTCTTGTTATTGTAGGTAGTTATTATCACGCTAATGTATGTTCAAGTGTCCATTTCCCCCGATAAGTTGGTTTTAATTTGTTATTTGATTCTATAAACAGTCTGACCATCTCGAGCTTTTATTTTGGTACTTCCGGTGACCGGCAGTGCGAATTTGCATATTAGCTAAATATTTAGTTTCACCCAAAACATTTAGATTTAACATTTAGATTTAGATTTAGATTTAATATCTAGATTTAACATTTATATTTATATTTATATTTATATTTAGCATTTAGATTTAACATTTAGATTTAGATTTAGATTTAATATTTAGATTTAGATTTAGCATTTAGATTTAGATTTAATATTTAGATTTAACATTTAGATTTAGATTTAGCATTTAGATTTAGATTTAATATTTAGATTTAACATTTAACATTTAGGTGCCACATTTAATATTTAGATTTAACTATTTAATATATTTCTAAGTTAACAAATATTGCTGTAAATGTGGTAAAAGGTGACGTTAAAAAAATCACAATACTTTTTTAAACATTGTTTGAAGCTAAATGTGGCAAAATGTTGATGTTATTTTTAGCGTGAGACACTTTACAAACAGCACCCCATAGGGGATACTTGTCTTTGATTGGCGGTTCTCCATCGTCTTTGACTGGGGCACGGGGGACAACGCCCACTTAGGAGACCGGAAATGTATACCATTTCATACAATGGGGGTATATTGTAGGCGGGCCATCTTGTAGTAATCCAGTATCTTTGCAACAACTCATTATCAAACTGCCGCAGAAACACCAGCAGCTTTTTTCCCCCAGACTTTATTGAAAGGTGTAGAACTTTACAAAACAGCAGACGTGTACTCCTTGTGTTGAGACAAATATAAATACAGAGTGAAATAAATAAGTGACAAAAGGTTTTAAAATAGATAAGTGACAAAAGGTTTTAAAATAGATAAGTGACAAAAGGTTTTGCAGACACCATGAAAACATGATAACTTTGTTAAGTGCAAAATAAAAATGGAAAAACAAACATACATACGTATTATTCCTCCTATTATTATATCGTTCTAGAGTTTTAATCCTTTTTTCAGATGAAAAAGTTTGATGGTCTCCAGTGAAGGTGGGCTGATTTCTGCTGTTCTACATATATGACATGTACCGTACATACATGACATGTACCGTACATATATGACATGTACAGTACATACATGACATGTACCGTACATATATGACATGTACAGTACATACATGACATGTACCGTACATATATGACATGTACCGTACATATATGACATGTACCGTACATATATGACATGTACCGTACATATATGACATGTACCGTACATATATGACATGTACATACATATATGACATGACATTTCTGCAGCTGATTTCAATATTATTATTATTAGTTTTACACATCTGCAATAATAAAATAAATGTATAACAGATTAACACAGCTGTTCTCTTTGTCTGAGTTTAGAAAAATACAAACTAGTTAAAAATTATTTAAATATACAAATTATTTAAATATATAAATGATTTAAATATATAAATTAGTTAAATATACAAATGATTTAAATATATAGATTATTTAAATATACAAATGATTTAAATATAGAATTTTTTTAAATATATAAATTAGTTAAATATACAAATTAGTTAAATATATGAATTATTTAAATATATAAATTAGTTAAATATATATGGTGTAAAATCTTAACATGTATATCATAACTAACACAGATCATGTGTGGTGAAACAACACCATCAAAATGTCTGAAACATCTTCTCCACTTACAGAGTCCCCACTCTGTTCTAGAAATCACTCTCCAGCACGTTTCAGCTGCTCCAGTAAGTTATCACACTCATACACCCCCCAGACTATGACTGTAACTGAGGACAGACAGACACACACACACAGACAGACAGACATACAGACAGACACACACACACACGGACACACACACAGACACACACACACACACACACAGACACACAGACAGACACACACAGACAGACACACACACAGACAGACACACACACAGACAGACAGACACACAGACAGACAGGTGGGAGAAAGTGCAGTGTGTGTGTGAATGAGGAGGATCAGGGTCAGGATCAGGGTGGAGACGTCCTCTGTGGTTTCTGTTACTGGATCCAGTTTCAGCTCCAGTTCCTGAAGGAGGACATGGAACTAACAGACCGCAAATGTTACACAACTCAAGTAATCCATTACTTAGTTACAAGTTTAAATATGTAGTCTGGTTTTTTTAAGAGAGAAAAGAAAATGGCCAACACATCTGTGACTTCTCTGTTTGTTACCTACTTCCTGTCAGACATCAGTGTCAGCGTGGTCATGATGTGTTTGTGTGTCAGCGTCGACGCGGTGGACGTGTTCACATGACTTTGAATGATGATGATGATGAGGATGATGATGATGATGAGGATGATGATGGTGATGATGATGATGAGGATGATGGTGATGATGATGATGCTGGTGATGATGATGATGGTGATGATGGTGATGATGATGATGGTGATGATGATGATGATGATGGTGATGGTGATGTTGATGTTGATGATGATGATGATGATGGTGATGGTGATGTTGATGATGGTGATGATGATGATGATGATGGTGATGATGGTGATGATGATGATGATGATGATGGTGATGATGGTGATGATGATGATGATGATGATGATGATGGTGGTGATGGTGATGATGATGATGATGGTGATGATGATGATGATGATGATGATGATGATGGTGATGATGATGATGATGGTGATGATGATGATGGTGATGATGGTGATGATGGTGATGATGATGATGATGATGATGATGATGGTGATGATGATGGTGATGATGGTGATGATGGTGATGATGATGATGATGATGATGATGATGATGATGGTGATGGTGATGTTGATGTTGATGATGATGATGATGATGGTGATGATGGTGATGGTGATGATGATGATGATGATGATGATGATGATGATGGTGGTGATGGTGATGATGATGATGATGGTGATGATGATGATGATGATGATGATGATGATGATGATGATGATGGTGATGATGATGATGATGATGATGATGATGATGATGATGATGATGATGATGATGATGATGATGGTGATGATGGTGATGATGATGATGATGGTGATGATGGTGATGATGATGATGATGGTGGTGATGGTGATGATGATGATGATGGTGATGATGATGATGATGATGATGATGGTGATGATGGTGATGATGATGATGATGATGATGGTGATGATGATGATGGTGATGATGATGATGATGGTGATGATGATGATGATGATGATGGTGATGATGATGATGATGATGGTGATGATGATGATGATGGTGATGATGGTGATGGTGATGATGATGATGATGGTGATGATGGTGATGATGGTGATGATGATGATGATGATGATGATGGTGATGATGATGATGATGATGATGATGATGATGATGGTGATGATGATGATGATGGTGATGATGGTGATGGTGATGATGGTGATGATGATGGTGATGATGATGATGATGGTGATGATGGTGATGATGATGATGGTGATGATGATGATGATGATGATGATGATGGTGATGATGATGATGATGTGTCCTCAGTCACCAGGTCAGGGTCCAGATGTGTCCTTGGTCACCATGTCAGGGTCCAGATGTGTCCTCAGTCACCATGTCAGGGTCCAGATGTGTCCTCAGTCACCATGTCAGGGTCCAGATGTGTCCTCAGTCACCAGGTCAGGGTCCAGATGTGTCCTCAGTCACCAGGTCAGGGTCCAGATGTGTCCTCAGTCACCATGTCAGGGTCCAGATGTGTCCTCAGTCATCAGGTCAGGGTCCAGATGTGTCCTCAGTCATCAGGTCAGGGTCCAGATGTGTCCTCAGTCATCAGGTCAGGGTCCAGATGTGTCCTCAGTCATCAGGTCAGGGTCCAGATGTGTCCTCAGTCATCAGGTCAGGGTCCAGATGTGTCCTCAGTCACCATGTCAGGGTCCAGATGTGTCCTCAGTCACCAGGTCAGGGTCCAGATGTGTCCTCAGTCATCAGGTCAGGGTCCAGATGTGTCCTCAGTCACCATGTCAGGGTCCAGATGTGTCCTCAGTCATCAGGTCAGGGTCCAGATGTGTCCTCAGTCATCAGGTCAGGGTCCAGATGTGTCCTCAGTCATCAGGTCAGGGTCCAGATGTGTCCTCAGTCATCAGGTCAGGGTCCAGATGTGTCCTCAGTCACCATGTCAGGGTCCAGATGTGTCCTCAGTCATCAGGTCAGGGTCCAGATGTGTCCTCAGTCATCAGGTCAGGGTCCAGATGTGTCCTCAGTCACCATGTCAGGGTCCAGATGTGTTCTCAGTCATCAGGTCAGGGTCCAGATGTGTCCTCAGTCATCAGGTCAGGGTCCAGATGTGTCCTCAGTCACCAGGTCAGGGTCCAGATGTGTCCTTGGTCACCAGGTCAGGGTCCAGATGTGTCCTCAGTCATCAGGTCAGGGTCCAGATGTGTCCTCAGTCACCATGTCAGGGTCCAGATGTGTCCTCAGTCACCATGTCAGGGTCCAGATGTGTCCTCAGTCATCAGGTCAGGGTCCAGATGTGTCCTCAGTCACCAGGTCAGGGTCCAGATGTGTCCTCAGTCATCAGGTCAGGGTCCAGATGTGTCCTCAGTCACCAGGTCAGGGTCCAGATGTGTCCTCAGTCATCAGGACAGGGTCCAGATGTGTCCTCAGTCACCAGGTCAGGGTCCAGATGTGTCCTCAGTCATCAGGTCAGGGTCCAGATGTGTCCTCAGTCACCATGTCAGGGTCCAGATGTGTTCTCAGTCATCATGTCAGGGTCCAGATGTGTCCTCAGTCATCAGGTCAGGGTCCAGATGTGTCCTCAGTCACCAGGTCAGGGTCCAGATGTGTCCTCAGTCATCAGGTCAGGGTCCAGATGTGTCCTCAGTCATCAGGTCAGGGTCCAGATGTGTCCTCAGTCATCAGGTCAGGGTCCAGGTCACTTAGTCGCAGAGAGTACAAGCTGCACCTTGTCAAAATAAATCCAAACCTATGTGACTGGACCATGTGTGACTTTACTTTGAAAGGACAGACACAGGAAGTGTCCACGCTCAGCAGTCAGACAGGAGTCAGGTTAATCTCCAGGGCTGGTACCTGCAGTTATTCCACAGGCTAGTTAATAACATGTCGGGCAGGAAATCCAAAGTGTGGGATCATTTTGAGAAGGTGAAGGACGAACCCAAGGTGATATGTAAACTCATCTTCATTGGTCGACTACAAACATGACGTATCATGTGAAACATGGAAGTAGCTACATGCCCATTAGCCCACAGCGTCATTAACAGGCAGCTCGTCATCTAATGGACCTAAATAACAACTGTTGGTCCATTGGGAACAGTGTCACTTCCTGCTTGTCAGGACTGTGGGAACAGCTTGGCTCTGTGCCAGAACCAGGTAGGAAGTGATTAACAGGAAGTGAACGTGGCATTGATGGCGTGGGTGTGTCACCTGGATCAGGTGCCCTACATGACCACAGAGGCCACAGCTGACCTACATGAGTCGTCCACCCTCGTTCCCAGGCCTGTGTGGTGATGACGTGACACCTATAGAGTGCAGGTGTGAGCAGTATCCGGTGACGGGCTTCAATCAGTCCAGGTGTTACTTCACACACAGAGGTATCACAGTTACACCTGTGCATTATCAGCCCGGCCTCTCAGGTCCTAACCAGGTCACCTTACACATCAAAGAGCTCTTAGTGGGAACCAGACCAGCTCAACCAAACCACTTTCACATGACCAAGCTTCAGAAGGTCTGAGCTGGATCAACTCCTGTCCCCTGTCCTCTGTCCTCTGTCCTCCGTCCTCTGTCCTTTGTCCTTTGTCCTCTGCTGCGTCTCATCACTGACAATACATAAAGATTTTAATGGACAGAATAAGAATCTGAGAGTTCTGCTGCTCCGTCACTCAGTCTGTCTCCATGTTCCAGCTGGACGAGGACGTTTAACTGGCCTACTGTCCTTGTCCCAGTATACAAGCACGGGAGGGGAATCCATTTATTGAGCCAAGTATGTGCGACTCCTCTACGATAGGTGGAGATATGCCCCCTTTCAGCTTGTTAGTATTGGACTTTTTTCCTGTTGATTTATCAACAGTGTGAGTTTATGGAGTGTTTATTGTACCTGCAGAGCTCCAGACTGTGACTACTGAGTCACATTTTATGACCATGGAGCACCACTGTGACTATTTAATCTGTTACCTCTTCAGCTGTTTACCTGTGGAAGGCCACACACAGGTGTTTCTCACTACTTTATTACAACCTGAGTGTTCATTTATAAAGAACAATAAAGTTTATCAGTTTGAATATTAAACCAGGATGTGATGATCCTGGTTTCTCAGACTTTTATCCACGACTGTAGAAATGATTCTGGGCGCAACTTCCTGTGAGACAGAGGAAGTAGCAGTGAGCTAGTTAGTCCCATAGACTGTCTGTGCTTAGCCCCAGTGGCTACTCTTGGTGGCTAACTGCCAACGCTGGTTCTTTTCCAAAGTCATTTTCCTTCAGTTTATATTTAACAAATATTTAATTTATGTTAACTCAGCATTTTCTAAAATGTCTCTGTGGAGCTCTGGTACCTGTTGCACTGTCCGTGTCTGTGACGACTACCAACCAGTCTGAGCTATATGGTTGTCTTCAGCAACTGTGTGTTTGTGGTGATAAATAATGATGACAGACCAATCAGTGCAGTTCAATAGTATATTTATTATGTATTCAATGATATTACAATAGTTGGAACAAAGTACATATTACCTGCAGATTCAGGGAATAGAGCGGAGTTAGATGATCTGATGAACAGAAGACTAGACCAGTCCTCGCCTGTGTTTCTTATGAGCCAATTCCTGCTATCTTCAGCTGGGACATTGTTTCCTAAAAAGGTAACATCTGGTGGATGAATCAAGCTTCACACACTGTCTTAATGCTGACTGTCTGCCAAATCCTTAAACAATATCAGAGTGTCCCAATGAGGAATGATGAGGAGTGAGAATATGACTCTGTGGTAGTAGTGTGTGTGTGTGTGTGTGTGTGTGTGTGTGTTGTGTAGTTGTTGTAGTGTAATGTGAATAAAAGTAATATTATGTATGATAAACCACTACATGTTGAACATGTAACCAGGACAAAAAGGGATTGTTCCTGTTGCCATGGTTACCATTGATATGAGAAATAAAACCACGAGAGTTTAAATCAGTGTTATCAGCAGAGAATGACACGTAGACTGACAAGTGCGTCACTCAGCGTTAGCACATGATGTCCCTGTCTTTCCCCGTCTGACTTCAGTCTCAACCTACATTAGAAAATAAACTGTGAAATATGTATTTAGTCATCAGGGCTGAGAATGTGTCACTGATTTACTGTACTGCCTTTATATCATATAAACACATAAAGTCTGCTGCTGAATTCAGCTTCATGTTTCACTCAGAACAGTTTTTAATAAATCAGACGTTAAAAAACGTGCAAACTGCGTGGTTAACACAGACGAGCGGAGGATTAGCTGGAAACATCACATTTATTCACTTTACATGGAGCTACAGTTAATACTGAGTTATGTCTTAGTGTCAGAAATCATAAATCATCTTTAGGAGGAGCAGATGTTTCCTTAAGCTGCTTGGGACATGTTAACGTTAACAATATTTTAACGGAGCAGGGCGAGCTAACAGTTAGCATGCTAACTAATAGATGGCTGTCAGAGATGACGAGATTTTGATCACCTGATCCTGTTTGAGCTACAACAGGTGGTGTGAACAAACTATAAACAGACTGTAAACAAACCGTAAACAGAGTGGAAACAAACTATAAACAGACTGTAATCAAACTGTCAATATCCGGGCTGCAGATGCGGTCTTTGACTGTGATGTGACCAGGATTGCACCACCTGTTGTTCACGTAAACAGCAAGCCCACCTCCTTTACGCTTACCGCTCTTAGTGCAGTCCCTGTTAGCCCGGACAGTGTGGAAACCCACGGTGGAAACATTGTGGTCAGGAACATCCGTGTGTAGCCATGACTCCGAGAAAATCATCACTCCCGGTATTCCTGATGACTCCGGGTTAGGGTTGTAAGCTCGTCCATCTTATTCCCCAGTGATCTCACGTTGCCCATGATGATAGGTGGGAGACATGAGATATGTCTTCCTCTCCATAAGTCTCCGGTGTTTCGCTCCTTTCCGCCGCCGTAGCGATCCTTTACCTCTGCATCCCCGGTGTGTTTTCCTCCAAAGTTCAGCAGGGATATCCTCCCTCACCATAGCCAGGCCGGCCGGCTTCAGCTCCATCAGCTGATCCCTGGAGTAAACAACGCGGTGTTGCTGAGCGACGGTCGAGTGGCAGAGTAAAAGGAGCGATTCCACCACGAGCGAAACAACAAAAACAAAGTAAAGTAACAGAACAAGTAAGATGTAAACAGACATAAACAGACTGTAAACAAACTATAAACAAACGATAAACAGACTGTAAACAGAGTGGAAACAGACTATAAACAGACTGTAAACAGAGTGTAAACAAACTGTAAACAGACTGTAAACAAACGATAAACAGACTGTAAACAGAGTGGAAACAGACTATAAACAGACTGTAAACAGAGTGTAAACAAACTGTAAACAGACTTTAAACAAACTATAAACAAACGATAAACAGACTGTAAACAGAGTGGAAACAGACTGTAAACAGAGTGTAAACAAACTGTAAACAGACTGTAAACAAACTGTAAAAAGACTATAAACAAACTGTAAACAAACTATAAACAGACTATAAACAGACTGTAAACAAACTGTAAACAGACTGTAAACAAACTATGAACAGACTGTAAACAAACTGTAAACAAACTATAAACAAACTATAAACAGACTGTAAACAAACTGTAAACAAACTGTAAGCAGACTGTAAACAGAGTGGAAACAGACTGTAAACAGAGTGGAAACAAACTATAAACAAACGATAAACAGACTGTAAACAGAGTGGAAACAGACTGTAAACAGACTGTAAACAAACTATAAACAGACTATAAACAGACTGTAAACAGACTGTAAACAAACTATAAACAAACTATAAACAGACTGTAAACAAACTGTAAACAAACTGTAAGCAGACTGTAAACAGAGTGGAAACAGACTGTAAACAGACTGTAAACAAACTATAAACAGACTGTAAACAGACTGTAAACAAACTGTAAACAGACTGTAAACAAACTATAAACAGACTATAAACAGACTGTAAACAAACTGTAAGCAGACTGTAAACAAACTGTAAACAAACTGTAAGCAGACTGTAAACAGACTGTAAACAGACTATAAACAGACTATAAACAGACTGTAAACAGACTGTAAACAGACTGTAAACAAACTGTAAACAGACTGTAAACAAACTATAAACAGACTGTAAACAAACTATAAACAGACTATAAACAGACTGTAAACAAACTGTAAGCAGACTATAAACAGACTGTAAACAAACTATAAACAGACTGTAAACAAACTATAAACAGACTATAAACAGACTGTAAACAGACTGTAAACAAACTGTAAACAGACTGTAAACAAACTATAAACAGACTATAAACAGACTGTAAACAGACTGTAAACAGACTGTAAACAAACTGTAAACAGACTGTAAACAAACTATAAACAGACTGTAAACAAACTATAAACAGACTGTAAACAAACTGTAAGCAGACTGTAAACAAACTGTAAACAAACTGTAAGCAGACTGTAAACAGACTGTAAACAAACTATAAACAGACTGTAAACAGACTATAAACAGACTGTAAACAGACTGTAAACAGACTGTAAACAAACTGTAAACACACTGTTACCATTGGAAATTGCCAGTTTCAGTTCAATGCTGGAATTTGCACCAATAATCCATGCAAGGCATCATGGGGGAATAAGGTGGATAGGGTCTGTATTTGATCCTCATACAGGAAGTGTTGTGTTGTGATATCTGATGATGACGCATGATGAATGTGTGTGTGTTTTCACACTGCGATGTGACACCTGTGTGAATTATGATAACGAGGTCACACATTTAACAGCAAATACAAAAACATCACAAAGACATACACACATACACACACACAGACACAGACACACACACACACACACGCACACACACGCACACACATACACAGACACATACACGCACACAGACACACACACACACACACACACACACTCAGTAACCCAAAAATCTTCCTGATCACAGACAAAAAATGTCCCAAATAAAAACCTGCTCTTCAGTCTGCTGCGCACACGCACACACACGCACACACACACGCACACACACACGCACACAAGCACACACATACACAGACACATACACACACACACACACACACACACACACACACACACTTACCTGTGCTGACTTTCAGTGAGTAGGCGGAGTCCAGGTGTTTTATTAGCAGCTGTGAGTGAGACAGGTGAGATCAGCTGCAGGTGACTTCAGACACTTCAGAGACACTTCAGAGACGCTTCAGAGACGGTGAGTCAGACACACACACACACATCATATTTAATATTTATTTACTAGAAAATACAAAGACATTTTAAAAACTTTAATTATTAATAATCATTTTGATTTACAAAATTATAATATGTAAAAAGACAAAATAGACAAAAGAAATATGACACATGGGGAGTTGGTAGCGTAGTGGATAGTGCCGGTGCCCCATGTACAGAGGCATTGCCTCGCTGCAGCGGCCACGGGTTCAAATCCGGTTCAAATCATGGCCCTTTGCTGCATGTCATTCCCCACTCTCTCTCTGTCTCCCTATTTCATTAAAGGCAAAAAAAGGCCCACAAAAATAATCTTTTAAATATGACACGTATTAATTATCTATAACAGCTGATCCTGCTCAGAGCCAAAATATATCATATTATTATTATACAGTTTATATTATTAGTATTTTATATGTTTAATAATATTCAAATAAAGGAAAAAGAATATTAAAAAAGACAAACAGCATTAAGTCAATCAAAGATACAGAAAATTATTCATATGAGCAAAATTCTCTCATTATTGATAGTAACAACAGTTATTATTATTATCATGATTATTATTTAAATAATAATAATCATCATTATTATTCTGATCAGGGCGGCACGGTGGTGTGGTGGTTAGCACTGTTGCCTCACAGCAAGAGGGTTCCCGGTTCGATTCCGGGTGTGGGAGCCCTTCTGTGTGGAGTTTGCATGTTCTCCCCATGTCAGCGTGGGTTTCCTCCAGGTGCTCTGACATGTTCTCCCTGTGTCAGCGTGGGTTTCCTCCAGGTGCTCTGACATGTTCTCCCTGTGTCAGCGTGGGTTTCCTCCAGGTGCTCCAGCTTCCTCCCACAGTCCAAAGACATGCAGGTTAATTGGTGACTCTAAATTGTCCGTAGGTGTGAATGTGAGTGTGAATGGTTGTCTGTCTCTATGTGTCAGCCCTGTGATAGTCTGGTGACCTGTCCAGGGTGAACCCTGCCTCTCACCCAGTGTCAGCTGGGATAGGCTCCACCCCCCCGCGACCCTCAAGAGGATGAAGCGGTTAGAAGATGAATGAATGAATGAATGAATTATTCTGATTATTATTAGTATTAATAATAATAATTGTTGTTGTTATTAACAATAATACCAATTAATAATAACAACAACAATTATTTTTAATACTACTACTACTACTAATAATAATGATGTTTAATAAATAAGTGACCCCAGTGATTATGGATATAATATATGATATTGTATAATTATAGATATAATCCTCTGACTGATACTGAAGTTACTTTGCTCTGAGACTTTTGATTAAAGTGATCAGAGGTCAATAAATGAACAAACATTATTAATAAACAGATCAATAATCACTTCAGAGCTCCGTTAACAGCTGCAGGGATCCTTCTATTATTATCATTTATAAATGAGCCATGTTTTTAAAGTTTTTCTGTCCTCAGATACCTCAGAGACGGACAGACGAGAACATCAGCACGTCGTCTGTATCGACTTTGAAATAAGAAAAATGATGATATTTATATTTACAGAGAGATGACTGCTCTGTTTAATCAAACGTAGATTAAAACTGTGTCAGTTGTTCAGGGAACAACAGGGAACAACAGGAAGACGATCCAAAAATACAGAGAACCAGGAGGGAAGAATTAAAGTCCTTTACTGTAGCAGTGAAATGATTAAACAGCTGACGGGTGTGGACCCTGCAGGTCTGTGTCAGGACTTCAAAAACTGTTTTATGGATATATCAAAGCAGCACAGAGTGAATCTACAGGAGGCTGTGTCAGTTCTTATTTTGTCACATTAAAGGGAACGATCTTTATAACTCAGACGATGAAGCAACAGTCTGACACAGACACATGGAGATAAATCAGCTGTAACATCAGACAGCACAGATTTATCTGTTTAACGTTTCATACAACAGGACGAGTCAATGTGAGTCACACAGTAATTAAATATAATAAAGGACACAGACAAGACGAAACAAAAGATATAAAAGGTAAAAATTAATCACTACATAATTTATAATTCAAATTAGTCACCTTTAAGAGCAGAAAGAAAGAGATGATTTAAAATGATTTTAAATGGGGTTTAATTCGATCATCGTTAATTGGTCATCTGTCATCTGTCGTTGATCATCGGTCATCATCATAGATCATTGGTCCTCGGTCATCAGTCATAGGTCATCAGTCATAGGTCGTCGTCATAGGTCATTGGTCATTGATCATCGGTCATAGGTCCTCGGTCATCGATCATCGGTCATCAGTCATAGGTCATCGTCATAGGTCACTGGTCATCGATCATCTGTCATCAGTCATCAGTCATAGGCCATCAGTCATAGGTCATCGGTTATAGGTCGTCGGTCATCAGTCATAGGTCATCGGTCATCAGTCATAGGTCATCAGTCGTAGGTCATCGGTCATCAGTTGTAGGTCATCAGTCATAGGTCATCGGTCATCAGTCATCAGCTGTAGGTCATAGGTCATCAGTCATAGGTCACCGTCATCAGTCGTAGGTCATCGGTCATCAGTCATAGGTCATCTGTCATCAGTCATCAGTCATAGGTCATCAGTCATCAGTCATCGGTCATAGGTCATCTGTCATCAGTCATCAGTCGTAGGTCATCTGTCATCAGTCATCAGTCATTGGTCATCGGTCATCAGTCGTAGGTCATCGGTCATCAGTCATTGGTCATCAGTCATAGGTCATTGGTCATCAGTCATCAGTCGTAGGTCATCAGTCATCAGTCATCAGTCGTAGGTCATCAGTCGTAGACCATCGGTCATCGGTCATCAGTCATCGGTCATCAGTCATCAGTCATCAGTCGTAGGTCATCAGTCATAGGTCATCAGTCATTGGTCATCAGTCATCGGTCATCAGTCATCAGCTGTAGGTCATAGGTCATCAGTCATAGGTCACCGTCATCAGTCGTAGGTCATCGGTCATCAGTCATAGGTCATCTGTCATCAGTCATCAGTCATAGGTCACAGGTCATCTGTCATCAGTCATCAGTCGTAGGTCATCGGTCATCAGTCATCAGTCATCAGTCGTAGGTCATCGGTCATCAGTTGTAGGTCATCAGTCATCAGTCGTAGGTCATCGGTCATCAGTCATTGGTCATCGGTCATCAGTCGTAGGTCATCGGTCATCAGTCATTGGTCATCGGTCATAGGTCATTGGTCATCAGTCATCAGTCGTAGGTCATCAGTCATGGGTCACCGTCATCAGTCATCAGTCGTAGGTCATCAGTCATCAGTCATCAGTCGTAGGTCATCAGTCATAGGTCATCAGTCGTAGGTCATCGGTCATCGGTCATCGGTCATCAGTCATCGGTCATCAGTCATCGGTCATCAGTCATCAGTCATCAGTCGTAGGTCATCAGTCATAGGTCATCAGTCATTGGTCATCAGTCATCGGTCATCAGTCATAGGTCATCGGCCAAATGAGTTGTTACATATAAGCAAAATAATCCAACACCACTCATCCTGGTTCCCATGATCCTGGAGAACCTGGAAAAGTCTTTGAAAGTTTTTAAATATAAATGTAAGATAACAGTAAATGAGTTTAGTGTAGTTGCTGTCCAGTATCTGTCTGTCCCCTCTCCATCTGTCTAGTCTCTGTCTGTCCCGTCTCTGTTTCAGTTTCAGTTTATTCTATTTATAAAAAGGACAGTACACATTAATCAACATTACTGTAAATGTGCCAGTTTTAGCCAGCTGGCTAATTCACAACTGTCATCCTCTGGTAAGATGTTATGAAACCATAACTCTAAAACAGAAGCATTAAAAGTAAGATACAGTGTTTACAATATATACAGAACAGGACAACATAATAATACATAACAGCCTGTCTGTCTCTTCTCTGTCTGTCCCGTCTCTGATGATGGTGATGATGATGATAATGATGATGATAATGATGATGATGGTGATGATGATGATGATGAGCTGTGAGCACAGACTGCTGTCTGATCAATAATGATCAGTAATCAGTAATATAACCTCTCTGCAGATCATGTTGAAGTTTCCTCTTCACTTCCTGTTGCTGGCGGTCCCTGTCGTCATGGCGATGCCTGAGCCATTCTACTCAGGCGACGGGGAGTCTCCTCGCTTCCTTCCTCCGATGCCTCCTTACCCGCCCATGGACGGCCCCGAACATTATCCCGACGGAGACAACATGACGGGGACCCCGGATGGCGCCGTGGAGGCTTACTGTCAGATGCTGCTGCAGGGCCCGGAGCCCGTCCCCGCAGACCACATCCCCTGGTACTGTCTCTGTACACACTGTAAGAGCAGCCAGGGGCCCAAAGGGGACAGAGGAGACCGTGGACCACCAGGTGAGGTCACAGTGACACGTCAGATCAGGGCCAGCCCTGGACATCTGGGGGCCCTAAGTGGGATAAGCTCCAGGGGCCCTACTTTGCCATGAATAGTTAAGGATACACAACACCGTATGCATTACACTCACTCACTCACTCACATAGTGTCAGCTTTTATTTAATGAATCATAAATACTGAGGGAACGTTTATATAAATACACAAATCTATAACATGAAAATTTATTTAATAAATAAATTTAACCCTTTGTAACCCGGAGCATCGTCACTTTTCTCATGCTGCTTTCAGACTTTATTTTGATCTCATCAGAAAAAACAGAGTTTTAAATATTTCAGTCCACAGACCATCTGAGCAATCTGATTACTCAGAGTAATTTCATTACTCTGAACAATCTGTTGCCTCATACATGACCTGGATCAGTCTGAGGGGGCTGAGTTGATCCAGGATCAGTTAGATGATGTGAGTCTACTAACAAGTCTCTGTCCTCTGTCCTTTGTCCCTGTGTCTCTCTGTCCTTTGTCCCTCTGTCTCTCTGTCCCTCTGTCCTTCTGTCTCTCTGTCCTCCTGTCCCCTGTCCCTCTGTCCTCTGTCTCTTCAGGTCCTCCCGGCAGTCCTGGACCAAGAGGGTTGACGGGGTTCAGAGGTCCTCCAGGTTTCGTGGGCAGACCAGGAGTCAAAGGTAAACACTTTCCCATCATGCTTTGCGCTAATGTCTCAGAGGTGTCTCTACCTGTCCGTCCTCTGATGCTTCTCTGTCTCTGTTGAACTCTTAGGACAGAAAGGAGATGAGGGACTGAAGGGGGACCGAGGACTGCAGGGCTTTATGGGATCCAAAGGAGAGCGAGGCTTTAAAGGTGAGACCGGCGCTTCATCCTCATTGTTGTCCGACACGTGTCACTTCCTGTGTCTCATCTGGTCTCTGTCGCCCCTCAGGGGAGAAGGGGGAGCCAGGTCTTGAGGGACGTATGGGGGATCAGGGTCCTAAAGGAGACGATGGCGTCTGTCCCGGTGACTGTGAGGCCACTGAGGGTCCCCCAGGACCTCCCGGTGTTCCTGGCCCTGTGGGGGTCAGAGGTCCACATGGTGAACCTGGACTGCCGGGACCTAAAGGACCAAAGGGGGACATGGGTGAGATGGGTCACCCTGGTGTTCCTGGATCTGAGGGATTGAAGGGAGAACCAGGACCTATGGGGGACTGTAACTGTACAGACGGAGAGGATGGGGCCCCAGGACAGAGGGGGGACAAGGGAGACAAAGGGGACCAGGGACAGATGGGGCCCACAGGGCCGATAGGGACACAGGGGATAAAGGGAGACATGGGGCCCATGGGAATGATGGGTCGTCCCGGTCCCTGCATGCCCGGCGTCCAGTCGGCCTTCGCTGCAGCACTGACGACCAGTTTTCCCCCACCCCTCGCCCCCGTCATCTTTGCCCACGTTCATTACAACATCCAGGGGAGCTATGACCCCACCTCTGGCATCTACACCGCCCCCGTCAATGGCACCTATGTCTTCAGCTTCCACGTCTCCGTCTACCAGCGAGTCCTCAAAGTTGGCCTGTTCCATAACTTCCAGGCAGTTGTCATAAACACATGCGTCAAACCATTTGGGACAACCTCGCAGTCCGTCGTCCTCCACCTGGCCCGCGGGGACATTGTGTGGGTCCAGGTGAAGGACGCCGTCACTAATGGCATGTACGTCAGTAATGAAGCCAGC
Organism: Epinephelus fuscoguttatus; assembly: GCF_011397635.1. Classification (NCBI taxonomy): domain Eukaryota; kingdom Metazoa; phylum Chordata; class Actinopteri; order Perciformes; family Serranidae; genus Epinephelus; species Epinephelus fuscoguttatus. The sequence continues at coordinate 105,358 of NC_064756.1, forward strand.
AGCACCTTCTCCGGCTTCCTGCTACACCCTGACATGTGTGACATGCCCTTACTGAGAGCGCCCATCGTACCTGTGAATGGCACCTACACCTGGCCCGCGTCCTCTGACCCTATTCCCACCGCTGCTGATGAGTAAATGCTCGCCGCTGACCTGTAGGACATAAATTATTGTAGATCCATAATGTGCTTTTCCTAAAATCATTTAACACCAATCAACCGACAGACGATCAGATTCAACCGCCAAAATCACCCCCAAATTAGCCGTCGCCAAGTTAACCAACCAGATAAATCCAGATCATTAACCCCGCCCCCACAGCCCAGTTGATTGTGATGTCACTGCGTCGATCTGTCACACCTGAAGAAACTGTTGGCATCGTACGTTTCTACAAACCACCAATATGTTACATCTTAATGGTCCTGACAGCGAGAAAAGATGGCCGCCTCTCTGTTCTGTGTTTGTGTTCCTTGCAACTTTTCAACCACCAGCCATTTTCAGCTGTTTCCCAAAAACCCTAATTTTATACCCGTATGTTTTCCGAATGTTTTCCAATGCATTTTTGTACCTTAACGTAACCTCGCTGTCACCACAACACCGCTGAAAGGTAAAGTTTAAACTCACCACATGTCACTGGTTTGTCATCAGTGACCTTCACATTTAAATCTGACACGCTGGGTTTCCTCTGCCGTCTGTTGTTGACGTTCCAAGGCGGCGGGCTGTTTCCTGTTCATTAGATTCAGGCCTAGTCCACACGAACACAGGCATTTTTAAAACCGAACTTTTTTGGCCTCCAGTTTTTAAAAAATCTGCATCCATACAAGCGGTGTAATAAAAATACCTCCATCCACATGACACTGCAAATTCCACTGTCAAGCAATGTAATACACATGCCAAAGCAGTAGGTGGCGATATAACTCCCAACTGTAAGGCCATTGTAGCCAATCAGAAGGCAGTAAAACATCATTACCGGAAAAACAACAAGTGGTGTTGGTGTGTTGGGGTACTATTATGCAGCAGGAGCAGTCTCCGTAATAGCACACTCTTGTGCCTCTGTTGCTGGATATGGTTGAGTAGCGTTAGTTGTATGATACAGCCACAAAGTGCTGATATGCTGCTAAATAGCAGCAGTATTTTGTTTAGGTTCATCCTCAAATTGTCTCTCGCACACACTGGATCGGGTAATAACACAGCTGTTGTCTGTTTACGTCGCACACTGTGACGTCACACAATGGAGACGAGACAAAATAACTGCGGTTATCCTGTCCACACATGACTGCTGACACCGGACTTTTCCAAAAAGTTCACTCTGGACTCCGGTTACAAATAACTCCGGTTACAGGGCCCCAAAACTGCAGTTATGTGTGGATGAAAGGCCAAACTGTGAGCAAAGAGTCACAATTATATAAATACCTGTGTTGGTGTGGACAGCCCCTCAGACAGTCTTTTCAAAATAAACCTTTGTCAGTGAAACTCATTAATGGTTTAACTCAATGTTCACACAGGGAGTGAACAACAGGCTGCTGGATCAAAGTCCGGGGTTTGTTGGACTCGCCTACCTCCCCTCCCCTCCCCCGTCCTGTAGGGACTGTCCAGCTCTTTAGCCGGTTCTCATTCTGATGTCGTCAAATACCGTCATGCTGTCATCAGACACCTGACACCAAACCTTTGTCATTGTTATGATTCGCTGTCAGTCAGCCATACGGCACCTGTCGCAGCTGTATGATACGCAGTTGGGCGGCGTCATGTTGAAATGCTGTCGGTAAAGATGTAATCTATGGAGCTGGATAGTCCCTACAGGACCGGTGGGAGGGAAGGTGGGCGGGTCAGCCTGATGTTCACTTATTGTGTGAACATTGAGGCAAACCGTGATGTTTTCTGCAAATCTAACCTTTTGTTGACATCCTGGTGTTGATTGTGGCGTCCCAAAACATCAGCAGCAGGAGGAACCGAGTGCATAACATGTTGACATCAAAGTCCAGAGACAGAGCGGCGATATGTGATGAGCTGTGGTGAGCACGGGTTGGATATTTGGTGTCACGCGCTGAGTCTGTCCGGTGGTGTCATGCGCTGACTCTGTCTGGCGAGACATGAAGATGACATAGGACAGCCCGTCTGTCCAACTGAAGTCTGTCTTCTGTCCATGAAGGTTTAAACCTTTAGCGCTAACAGCTGGCTAGCCTTCCATCATCTGCTGAGCTCACTCCTGCAGTGGTGATGTTTTTACCCAGAAGGCAAAGTGTACGAGCCAGTCACATGTCACAACGTTAAACACTTTGAACCAAAAGATGTTTAAAAGTAGAAACATAAAGAAAATATTCCTGAACCTGTGGTGTTGTACTGACATAGTGCTTTTATTTTGAAAGAGACTGTATGCAAACTGTACATTTCCTGTGAAAACAGAAGAGTATTTTGAAAACAGACATGTAACAGGCTGAAGTTGACACAGCATCCCAGAACGTCAACAACCAACACACCCAGGGTACCTTGGGTGTGTTGGTTGATGACCAAACGTGGACATGTGACGAGGGCGGAGTCAGAGCTGAGGTGTCTGAGCTGCGTCACTGATTAATCTTCAGGTTGGAGCATTCAGATGATGTAAACACCTTCTCTGTGGCGTCCACTGTTCACCTGCTGTCTCGCCCAAAATGTCCTGTGCCCCACCCAGAAAAGACGAGGACTGGTCTGTGTGGGTCTCGGAGGGTTAACCTGTGTCATGTTTAAAAGTGACGGTCACTGTTGTTCATGTGGACAGGTGACACAGGTGTGGAGAGCACATCAGCTTCCTGTTGGTGAATCTGTGAATCCTACGATGGTGAAGGAACTTCACGCATTACTCCTCCTTACTCTGCATCTGATTGGCTGGCATACTAACGTTAGCCCTAAACAACCCTAATTCAAAGATGTTGATGAGAACCAGCCAATCACAGACAGAGTAGAGCGAGTCATTCATTGGATTCATAAATTTGCCTCCTGAAACATTCCAGCGTCTCTTTAATGGGCATCAAGTTGAATCTCTGCCTTCTGATTGGCTGTAGAAACAATCCACCTGGACTGATGTTAGACTGTAGGCTCTGTGTGATGCTTCATGATGATGAAGATGATGATGATAGTTCTGTTGATCAGGAGTGTCTGAGCTGTAATAACATCCTACATTATGATTTTTATCTCCTTTCTGTCTTTGTATTGACCCCAGTGTTAGTTCAGGTGGCGAGTCACCTGATGACGCTCTGACACCGATCCCACAGCGCTGCTGAGAAACAACTGAACACCTTGCTTTAGATCCACATTGTCTTAGCTGGGCAGGGTTTCCCTCCACTGTCTCTGCTGCGTTCAACAACAAAGAGACAAAGAACACCTGAGTCTGCAGGTGTGTCTGAGGTCATCATGCCACAATGAGCCAATCACAGGAGCATCTACGATTTCATACATGGGAGATCTGATGATTTAGCAACACTTTGTCCCTCTAAAGTTTGTCCTCTCAGCTGAAACCTGAGGACAGACATGACGAGGACGCAGGGTCACTGTGAGGACTAAAGATGTGTTGTGTCTCTGAGCTGCTTAATGTTTCCAATAAAACACTGAACCTGATTTTGTTTGTTTTCATAAGCCATCAATAAAACCATCATTCATACGTCCATCAATAACACCATCATTCATAGGTCCATCAATAACACCATCATTTATATGTTCATACGTTCATCAATAACACCATCATTCATAGGTCCATCAATAACACCATCATTCATAGGTCCACCAATAACACCATCATTCATACGTCCATCAATAACACCATCATTCATAGGTCCATCAATAACACCATCATTTATATGTTCATACGTTCATCAATAACACCATCATTTATATGTTCATACGTTCATCAATAACACCATCATTCATAGGTCCATCAATAACACCATCAATAACACCATCATTCATAGGTCCATCAATAACACCATCATTCATAGGTCCACCAATAACACCATCATTCATATGTTCATCAATAACACCATCATTCATATGTCCATCAATAACACCATCATTCATAGGTGCATCAATAACACCATCATTCATACATTCATCAATAACACCATCATTCATATGTTCATCAATAACACCATCATTCATAGGTCCATCAATAACACCATCATTCATACATTCATCAATAACACCATCATTCATACGTCCATCAATAACACCATCATTCATACGTCCATCAATAACACCATCATTCATACGTTCATCAATAACACCATCATTCATACATTCATCAATAACACCATCATTCATAGGTCCACCAATAACACCATCATTCATACGTTCATCAATAACACCATCATTCATACGTTCATCAATAACACCATCATTCATATGTTCATCAATAACACCATTATTCATACGTTCATCAATAACACCATCATTCATAGGTCCATCAATAACACCATCATTCATACGTTCATCAATAACACCATCATTCATAGGTCCATCAATAACAACATCATTCATAGGTCCATCAATAACACCATCATTCATAGGTCCATCAATAACACCATCATTCGTACATTCATCAATAACACCATCATTCATAGGTCCATCAATAACACCATCATTCATACGTCCATCAATAACACCATCATTCATACGTTCATCAATAACACCATCATTCATAGGTCCATCAATAACACCATCATTCATACGTCCATCAATAACACCATCATTCATACGTTCATCAGTAACACCATCATTCATAGGTCCATCAATAACACCATCATTCATACGTTCATCAGTAACACCATCATTCATAGGTCCATCAATAACACCATCATTCATACGTTCATCATGGATGGCAGTGAATTTCCTGCAGCTCAACCAGGACAAAACAGAGGTTTCAATTATTGGTCCTGAAGGCAAGAGAGAGAAACTTTTACCAAAACCAGTTTAACTTAGTTTTATTCCACACATCAAAAATGTAACAAAGACAGGTTTTTATCATCTTCAGAATATAGCCAGAGTCCGCCCGTTTCTCTCTCAGGCTAACACGGAGGTGCTGATGCATGCTTTTATCTCTTGTCGTTTAGATTACTGTAATGCCCTGCTGTCTGGTCTTCCCAGAAAGACCATCTCTAACCTGCAGCTACTCCAAAACTCAGCCGCACGAGTGCTGACGAGGACCAGAGGGCGGGCGCACATTACACCAGTTTTAAAATGGCTGCATTGGCTCCCCGTGTGTTTCAGGATCGATTTTAAGGTTCTTTTATTAGTTTTTAAATGTCTTAACGGTCTTGGGCCATCTTATTTATCTCAATTCAATCAATCAATTTTGTTTATAAAGCCCAATATCACAAATCACAATTTGCCTCACAGGGCTTTACAGCATACGACATCCCTCTGTCCCTAAGACCCTCACAGCTGATCAGGAAAAACTCCCCAAAAAACCCTTTAACGGGGAAAAAACAGTAGAAACCTCAGGAAGAGCAACTGAGGAGGGATCCCTCTTCCAGGATGGACAGACGTGCAATAGATGTCGTACAGAACAGATCAGCATGATAAATTAACAGTAATCCACATGACACAATGAGACAGAGAGAGAGAGAGTGAGAGAGAGAGAGAGAGATGCAGGTAATGACAGTAGCTTACAACAACATTATTGAAAGTAATAATATTATAGTTATAGTTCTGGTTACTGTGGTACAATATGTTGAAAGTATGTATTAATATCTGGCAGTATACGTGTGTGACAATAGTCATATGTGTATAATAACAGTAGAAGTATGACTAATGACTAATGATGGCAGCAGCAGCAGCAGGAGGCATCTGGCAGGACCACGGCAGCAGCACAACCACACACGTCACGCTGTCCAGGCACCGCTGTGATATGAGTTAATCTGAGAGACAGTGGAGCACTGTCTGACCTGCTTTTATCATATCAACCCTCGCAGACCCTGAGGTCCTCCAGCACCGGCCTTCTAACTGTTCCAAAGGGTAGTACAAAAACCCACGGGATGGCTGCATTCAGCCATTATGGCCCTCACTTGTGGAACAGCCTGCCACAGAGCATCAGGACTGCAGAGACTGTTGATGTTTTTGAAAGGAGGCTCAAGACTCACCTTTTAGTTTGGCTTTTAACTGATTTCTTCTACTCTTTTAATTCTTACATTATATGCTATTTTAATTTCTAATGCTTTTAAATGATTTATTTTTAAATCTTTATGATTTAGTTTCTAAATCTTCATTTATTTATTTATTATTATTATATATATATATATATTAATCTTTAAATTTTTTTTCTTACATTTTTATGCATTTTATCATTATTTTATCGCATACTTGTTTTATCTTATCATATTGCCTTTTAGTCTTTCAGTCTTTTAGTTTTTAGCTCCAGTGTTTCCTCATGGGGGGCCTCCATACTGGGAGGTGTGTCCGGTCTGCCCGTGGGGACGTCGTCCTGGAGATCCCTCAGGCCCGGAGGACTGGGGGGCTCTGCACCATGTGTGGAGTCCACCCCAGTCTGTCTGGGACGGGGTGGGCTCTTTGGCGGCGTTCCGTAGGCTGTGGCGCCTCTCAGTGTGGATGGCTCCCCATAGGTGGTTCTTTCCTCACCTGGTTCCTCAGTGCTCAGCCATGTTATTGACTATATTGACTGTGTGTGTGTGTGTGTGTGTGTGTGTGTGTGTGTGTTTATATGTGGGGGTGGGAGGGTTGGGTTTTCAATATGCATGTAGTATTTTTGTTTGTTTTTATTCTGTGAAGCACTTTGTGCTGCATTTTTAATGTATGAAAAGTGCAATACAAATAAAGTTTGATTTGATTTGATTTGATTTACTGTAGTCTGCATTGCACCTCAAATTTTATTTTCATTTATTGTGTCTTCTTGTTATGTGTAGGACTTGGAGATGGAAATTAATGCTTCAATAAATCTGGTGCAACCATGTTTTCATTTCTTGTAATTGATTAATGTCATTGCACACTGTCCTTTAATTAATCAACTAAACTTAAGTAAACTAAACTATGTCTCTCTCACACACTTGTCTCTGGTGGTCATAGGACACAGATTACTAGATAGAGAGCAGAACGCCTCAAAGTTTCTTATGATGAGATAAAGAAGTCACGTTGTTCCGGCCACTAAGAGAAGCTGTTGATAAGAGTTGACACAGAGCTGATGAGGTGAGTGGTGTCAGTGTGCCTCCAGGACAACATGGCTGCCTGATTTCACAACGTCTAAGGCCACATGGCCTCCGGAACAAAATATCTGACCAGGGACTACAAAGAAGATGGCCAAATCAAAGCAGGGAAAGTTCTGCCAGTGGAAGACTTCAGTTCCCTCTCTGCATGTGTAGCTGGATGTAACAACACATTAGAGTAAAAGCAAAAACCATCATTAGTTGCATGTTAGACTCTGTCTGTGTGAAGCATTGGTTAAAAAGCAACACACACACACGTGGTTACATTTAGCCAACACACACACACGTGGTTACGTTTAGCCAACACACACACATGTGGTTACGTTTAGCCATCACACACACACATGGTTACGTTTAGTCAACACTCACATGTGGTTACGTTTAGCCAACACACACACATGGTTACGTTTAGGCAACACACACACACGTAGTTACATTCAGCCAACACACACACATGGTTACGTTTAGCCAACACACACACACACGTGGTTACGTTTAGCCGACACACACACATGGTTACGTTTAGCCAACATACACACATGGTTACGTTTAGCCAACACACACACATGGTTACGTTTAGCCAACACACACACATGGTTACGTTTAGCCAACACACACACACGTGGTTACGTTTAGCCAACACACACACATGTGGTTACGTTTAGCCAACACACACACGTGGTTACGTTTAGCCAACACACACACATGTGGTTACGTTTAGCCAACACACACACATGGTTACGTTTAGCAAACACACACGCGTGGTTACGTTTAGCCAACACACACACATGGTTACATTTAGCCAACACACACGCGTGGTTACGTTTAGCCAACGCACACACATGTGGTTACGTTTAGCCAACACACACACATGGTTACGTTTAGTCAACACTCACATGTGGTTACGTTTAGCCAACACACACACATGGTTACGTTTAGGCAACACACACCCACGGAGATCCATTCAGCCAACACACACACATGGTTACGTTTAGCCAACACACACACACACGTGGTTACGTTTAGCCGACACACACACATGGTTACGTTTAGCCAACACACACACATGGTTACGTTTAGCCAACACACACACATGGTTACGTTTAGCCAACACACACACATGGTTACGTTTAGCCAACACACACACGCGTGGTTACGTTTAGCCAACACACACACATGTGGTTACGTTTAGCCAACACACACACATGGTTACGTTTAGCCAACACACACACGCGTGGTTACGTTTAGCCAACACACACACATGTGGTTACGTTTAGCCAACACACACACATGGTTACGTTTAGCAAACACACACGCGTGGTTACGTTTAGCCAACACACACGCGTGGTTACATTTAGCCAACACACACACATGGTTACATTTAGCCAACACACACGCGTGGTTACGTTTAGCCAACGCACACACATGTGGTTACGTTTAGCCAACACACACACATGGTTACGTTTAGTCAACACACACACGTGGTTACATTTAGCCAACACACACACGTGGTTATGTTTAGCCAACACACACACATGTGGTTACGTTTAGCCAACACACACACACACATAGTTACATTTAGCCAACACACACACGTGGTTATGTTTAGCCAACACACACACATGTGGTTACGTTTAGCTAACACACACACACGGTTACGTTTAGTCAACACACACACGTGGTTACGTTTAGCCAACACACACACACGTGGTTACGTTTAGCCAACACACACACACGTGGTTATGTTTAGTTTCCAATATCCATTGTGGAGAGAATTGAAAGGTCAGTTAGCTGTTATATTAGGAAGTGGTTGGGCGCTCCTCGGTGCCTAAGTAGTGTTGCATTGTATGGAAAAGGGATACTTCAGCTGCCACCAGGGGTCGCGTTAACCGGATATTCTCGGTCATTGACCAGTTTTTTTTACAACAATGACCGGAAAATCTGAAGGCCGTCGGTCATTTTGACCGGTTGCAATTACCTCCCCTGCCCACATGGCGGCGGAGTGCACAGCCAGTGGCTGCTGTTTTCACACTGCAGAGAAAAATTCATTCATCTGCTTCATGTAGCGTTGTTGAGCCCTGGACACACTGGACGCGTAGTGCCGCGGAAGTCCTGCGAGTGTACTCGCAGGCGCTTGACTGTCCACACAAGCAGCGCATTTCTCCTGCGCTCTCTGCGCCTGTTGAACATCGACTCCACTCGTCTGTTCCCATCAGTACTCGTTTCTTCACTTCAACAGGTCATTTTAAACATGGGTAAGTCCATATTTTCATCGTTTCTTATAACGTAATAAGTTAATGACAATTTGTCATAGCATGTCCATGTATTGAGTGTGTTGGATAAACACTAGGCATATTGTTACTGACCATTTTATTTATGTAGTTATGTCTGTAGGCTCAGTGACACAAAATTAAAATTGTAATGAAATGATTAGGGTATTGAAAAATGTGTTCGGTTATGCACTGTTGTGTTGTTTTAAATTCTAAACACGGTATTTTACTGCTCGCGTGAAAAATAGACCAGACGCCGAACTGAAGTGCTGCAGTGCGCAAAGCAGCCTGTGTGGACAGTCAGATAGGTTAACATGGGCGCCGATTGAAATTGCCTCCGCTGCTGGACGCTGCGCTTCAGTTCCGCGTCCGGTGTGTCCAGAATGGCATGGGTGTGTGGATGTCTGTTCATCTTTTCGTTCATGTCCTTATTAATGCACACTTTATAACTTGCTTGTTGGATTTATTAAAATCGAACGAATGAAAACTTAAAAACTATATTTGAATATCTTAAAGGAAAATTAAAATGACTGGTAAAAATAGATTATGACCGGATTTTTATGACCCTGTCGGTCAAAATGACCGGCGACGAAAAAGTCTAGCGCGACGTCTGGCTGCCAGTATCTAGTTTAACAGAGGAATTTAAATGTACCAAGGTCAGGACAGAGCTCTTGTTATCTGGGAGTAAGGACGTGGTAGTTAGGAGTGTGGTTCCAAATCCAACCAAGGGGAGGAAGTGGAACCCACGATCGGCAGTTCAGGAGGCAGAGGCAGCTCTTAGGCATGCAGAGATTGTAGGTAATGTTCAGTTTGGCCGGGGAGGCCTGGGGCTTGGCTCAGGTAAACCGGTATGGAATACAGCAGGTCTCAAAGATAAAAGAAAGCTGGTTGTAGAACAGATACGCAGACAGGAGGAGATATTAAGGGGTGCAAAGGTAGTGGCCCAGGCTAAACAGGGACAGTGGTTAAATTGGGAAAGTGTAGAGAAGAGGAAGCTTAAGTTTAGTTTAATTTAGTTTAGTTTAGTTTATTTGTTTATTTGAAAAGGGACAATGTACATTAATCAACATTTTTTTTTTAAAAAAATGTAAAATGCACCCAAAATAGCCGAGAGGCTAATTTTCATCTGTAGTCCCTTTGCCAGTTGTTAAAGGCATCAATGAAATACAACATCCAATATATATAAAAAAATAACCCATTAAAGATAAACATTACGTATATACAAGATAAACATTCTGTACGGCACACACATACCGTTGAGTGACAATAACCCACAACTGCATGATGCTACTATATAATAGTGAGGCAAACATCAATGTTCACGTTTGTGTTGCGACAAGCCATTTCTTGGCATTGCGCTTGAATGAATGATATGACGGAGATACTCTGATTGACTGTGGTACTGAATTCCACTGATGTGATGCTCTGAAGGAGAAAACTGCCTGACTGAATGTAGTTTTTCTTAAGGGAATTGTGCAGTCTCTCCTCACTGCACCTCTCGTACCCCTATTACCAGAAGATCTGAAATTAACGTATCCAGATAGAGCAGGAGGAGCTGAACCATGCAAGATCTTATATACCAGACAGATGTTTTTGAATACAATGAGGTTTTCCCAACTAAGCAATTTATATTTATTCAGTACATGACAATGATGAAATCTGAAAGGTTTCTTGTCTAATATTTTAAGTGCTTGTTTATATAATGATTCTATTGTTTTCATTATTGTGGTGTTTGTGGTAGACCAACTTGTCAGACAGTATGTGATGTGAGAGAGAACCATCGCAAAGAAGTACATCTTGGCTGCTTCAGTTGAAAACGAGTCCCTGATGAATCTGAAGTTTGATAAACTGAACTTAACTTTGTTCCTGACTTTCTTAATGTGGGTTTTGAAGCTGAGGTTTGAATCTATGTGCAGTCCTAGGTATTTGTATTCTGTAATCACCTGTGCCCTCTCTCCAGAGATGAAAACATCTGGCATGACATTTATGTTTGTTTTTTTCTTAGAGAAAAACACACAGACTGTTTTTGACAGGTTAAGTTGCAGACAGGACAGTTTAAGCCAGGCTGTGACTAATAACACAGCATCTGCTAACTTTGTTGCAACTTCCTCTGGTGTTTTTCTATGACCAATTATAACTGTGTCCTCAGTATACATTAATATATCACAATTATCACACACAGATGGTAAATCATTGATGTACATGCTGAACAGAATAGGACCGAGTACTGAACCTTGTGGGACACCAGTTGATAATTGCAAGGGGTTGGAGTTACGATTTTCAATTCTAACAATTTGAGAACGAGATGAGAGGTAGGATTTGATGAGGCTGATGAATTCCATTGAGAGATTGAAGTTCAGGAGTTTGTTCAGTAGAATTGAGTGGTTAACCGTGTCAAACGCTTTCCGCAGGTCAAGGAAAACAGCCCCCACTGACCCTCCTATGTCCACTGATGCTTTAACCTTTTCCATAAAGTAGCATATTGCGGTTTCTGTAGAATGATTGGCCCTGAATCCAAATTGCATTGGATGCAGAGAGAAGGAGCTGTAATTGAGGTGATTAGTGATTTGCTTGACGACCAGTTTCTCGTATACTTTTGACACAGTGGGTAAAATGCTAACAGGCCCTACAAGCCTAAGTGCAGGAACTACGCAAAGGGTAAAACTGAGAAAAATGGCTTTAAAGTTTGGTTTTGAGACAGATTTTGTAGTTACTGGTAATTTTATACCATTTTTTTCTCTAAAACTAAGCAAAATTGAACTCTGAAACTTTGTCACAAGATAAAACAGATATCAAGGAGTTCATTTTTACTTATAACTCAATTTTGACCAAAAATGTAGTTACTGCACTTAGGCTTTGTAGGGCAGTATAGTTGGAGGTAAGGAGAGGGTCACCACCTTTGAATATGGGAATGACAGTAGCCAGTTTCCATGATTCAGGGAATTTCCCCTCACTCAGTGAGATATTTGTGATGTGTGTTAATGGACCAATTATTGAAGGATAGATTTCTTTTATCATTAGTATGTCCATTCCATATACATCTGTAGCTCTTGAGGACTTGAGAGATGTGATCACTCTTGTGACTTCAGACCTGGATACTAGACTTGGACGTAATGGGGGTTCATTTGTACTACTGCTGCCAGTAGTGACGGTGTGTATATTTTTACACTGGGCAGTGAAACTTTGGGCTATGGTCTCTACTGATTCAAGAAAGTATTTGTTAAGTACTTGTGCCACCTCAGCTGGATCATGTATTATTGTGTCATTGACCTTTAGTTGAATTGTATTTCTAACGGAAATGTCTTGTCCAGTCAGTTTGTTGATTTGACTCCATGGATTTTGAGTTCCCATGACAGTTGTCAGTAATCTTGGTGAAAAATTCTGCTTTTGCTTTTCTCAGTTGCCTTGTCACTCTGTTCCTTAACATTGCACATTTCTGCCTGTCACTGCTCAGTTTGGACTTAGTGGCCATTTTAAGGGCGTTGTCTCTGTCCTTCATTAGTTGTTTTATATTATCGTTTATCCAGGGGAGAGTTTGTCTCCAATTTTTCCGTTTTATTTTAACAGCAAATTCATTGGTTTTAGTTTGTAATGTCTCTGCAAAGTTTTGGGTAGTTATCTCCAGATCACTGTTCAGTAACAAGTTGTCCCATTCCATTTGTTGTATGGCTGTTTTGAAGTGTTCCTGCTTGTTTTTTGGTATACCCATAAACTCCTTATTTCCAGAATGTGTTGTAAACCGTCTGCTGGTTAATCTTCTTGATATGCGCACCATGTTATGATCTGATAGCCCAGTTACCATGTTGTATGTCTTTGTAATCCTTTCAGGCCTGTTGGTGAGGATCAGATCAATTTGGGTGCTGGTATTATTTGTAATTCTTGTTGGACCTTTAACCATCTGAGTTAAGTTAAAACCAATCTGGAAATCCACTGGTAAAAAAAAAATAAATAAATAAATAAAAAATTTTTTTTTCTTCCTTTACCTCTGGAGGCACAGCCCGGAGTTTTCCGACTAACTGGAAGTGCAGGGGCCTCACACCCTTCACTTCCGGCGGTGTCCCCAGGGAATCGCTGTGTTGTTTACAAATACTTAGGGTAGAAAACCAGCAGAGTTTAGCTATATATCACATTTTTCACGTCACTGTATCACCGTTTAGACTAATCTGATGTTTGTTAAGTCTATAAACACAATGATTGAACAAACGTTGCTATTTCTGTGTGCACATAATTAATATGGTTATCGTAGATTAGCTGGGCTAACCGTTAGCTGTTAACGTTAGCCGTTAGCGTTGTCTATAACCATAGACTATAAAAATAAGGTAATAACTCAATAAATGGTCCGTGAATAAAATATTTTTTCCAGCAGATATCTTAGTTACAACATGATTGAGCTAGCAAAGCAGCTTTGTGTTGCTATGTGTGGTATTTATTCAGTTATGGGAAATCACGATGTCTAGAAAGCATCAGCTGACAGGGACAGCTAACACTAGCAGCAAAGCTAACATCAGGACGTCATCTGTTAAAAGCCTCCCGTTGTCGGATACGACATGAAACTACTCCAGTTAGCTCAATCATGTTGTAACTAAGACATCTGCTGGAAAAAATATTTTTTTTTCACATTGACGAGATGACATTACTGGAGCGGTCACTATGGACGCGGAGCTTGCTGTTTCTGTAGGTACACATTTCCTGGGGACACCTGCACGTCTCGGCCGCGCCCCCTCTATTGTGATTGGCTAAAGCGCAGCATCGTTCAAACTCAAAGCCCCGCCATCTCCCCTCACTAGTTGTCTTTCACACAGGGCTGCTGACAGTTTCTACAATGAAAATTGCAGAATCTGTCTTGAGAGATTAAGTTAAAACTATCTGTGATTTGTTTCAACTTTTTCCTTGAGATTTTGTCCTCCCAGTTTATATTAAGATCACCCATCACTATGACCTCCTTCTTGAAGTCGCACTGATTTAACATTTCCTTGAACTGATCATAAAAGACATTGTTAGCAGATGGTGGCTGGTATATAGCTATTATTTTAAGGGCCATCTGAGGTGCAAGAACCATGTTTAATCCAACACACTCTAAATCATTTAAACCTTGCCATTCAATCTCTCTGCAATGGATAGTGTCTCTCACATAGATCATAACCCCGCCCCCCTTTGCATCTGTACGGTCTTTCCTGTGAGTGATGTAACCTGGAACAAAAACAGCAGCACTGAGAGAGTTTTTATGTAGCCATGTTTCTGATAGACCAACAAAGTCTAGATTTGACTCTGTTAGCAAGTGGTTGACCTGATCACTTTTTGATTTTAAGCTTTGTATAGTTAGATGTCCGCCTAATATACCCTTTGGTTTTGCTTTTGAGTCCCAGATTGTTCGTGAGTTGTTTACTGTCTGGAAGACTTTCCACTTCCAATTCATTTGAATTGCTCTGTTTACTACTGTAGGCTTGATTTTCAATACTGGAGGGGGATAGTTGGGGGCACTAGTGGTGGAGGTGGTGACCTGCAGCAGTAGCACTACCGAGGAAGAGGGGGAAGTCAGTCAGACACGTGTGGATGTTGTGGTCTGAACAGCGTGCTGGATGTTGTGAGCCAGTACCCTGCTGCCCAGACCAGAGGGGTGGACACCGTCAGCTCTCTAAAACTCGGAGCGGTTCCAGAACAAATTGAAGTTATTAATGAATCTGAACCTGCTCAGAGTGCAGGCGGCTTGGAGCCAGGAGCTCAGGCTGAAAAGCCTACAGAAACGCAGTGCACCACGGGTGAAGGAGGGGAGGGGCCCAGAGATAAAAACAGGCTTCCCGCAGCCACTCAGAAAGTTAAAAAGTTCTTTAAAATGTTCCTTTGTCACCTCAGACTGGCGAAGAGATGTATCATTAAAACCTACGTGTATAATCGTTTTTTTGACCGAGGATGGGAGTGAGCCCGGCAGCTCCGGGATTTTTTGGAGGAGAATTGGAGCAGTGGAGCCTGGAAAGCAGTGGGTGATAGCATTAAAAAAGCGGATGTTTCTGATGATGGAGTCCCCGATTATTGCAGTTGTCAGGGGGAACAGAGGGTGAGGATGAAAATAAGGGGGGAGCCGGAGGCAACTTGTCACTGGTTGGGGGAATCTCCACTGGATCGCGGTGAGGGAAGCTGCCAGAGTGATGGCGCACCACTTCCTTCAGGAGCCTACGCCGGAAAGAAGAGGCTGAGGTGTGGTGTGGGGGCTTCACTTTAGGGTGATCAGCCATATGATCACCATCAGCCCCCGGCAGAGGGACAGTTGTGGTGTCAGCGGGCGCAGCATCCTGGAGATGGCGAGATGGGATGGAGGGCGCAGCGGCCTGTAAGACTGGAAACTCCTCTGTCACTAGACCTTACAGCGGTTGGAGGTGCTCAGGCTTGGGGGAGGAGGAGCTGTGTTTACCTCATTTTTGCAGCCACGTACCACCACCTCAGACCAGGGAGTCTCACGGTTGGGTGTTGAGCATGAAGCTGGGTCCCACACAGCGGTGTCGTTGTCAGAGAATGGTTTATTGGACTGTTCCGCTCTGCTGAGAAAAAGACTGGATAATCTGTGGAGCTGAGTGGTGAAGCCGGACAGCTGTAGTTCTTTCTTCTCCAGCTCCACAGAAAGGCGTCTGACATCCTCCTTGAGGTCAGCAATCTTCTTATATGCCTTTTGTAAAAGGACGCCGTCCTCACAGTGGACCAGAGAGACCCTAGATGTTACAGACGAGGCCATCGTAAACGCTGAAACAGAGGGAGAAAAACACAGCCAGCAAGCACCAGAAAGGGGAGAACAGAGCGGTCTAGAGTGGCGAGTGGACGGTGCTGTAAACTCTGTCCAGGAGCCCACAGCGGTGATCCGGCAAGTATAAGGAAATGGGCCCGCTACTGAAGGATGTCTCAGGTAAGTCTCCACTTGTTTTTCCCACGCTCTCACTCGTAGGGTATCCGTGCCCGATGGCTAAAGTCCTTCCTGGTTGTGCTCACACAGGCCAGCTGTGTTATCAAAGTGCAGTCCCACGCTGTCAAAATGCAGTCTGTGTAGTGTTGAGCCAATAAAACCTTAAAACTTGAGCATCTAGTAACTGAAATATACAATCCGTTCAGATGAGATGATTAGAAACAACTCTGGTCCAAGCAAATATGTTAAAAGTCCTTTAAAACTTACATACATGGTGACATAACCAGGTGTTGAAATGTTTAGCTGCAGGAATCGAAGGGAAACGAAGACAGGTGAATTCAGAAGGTGTTAAGGATAGGAGCTTAGTAATTCAGTTTGTCCGTGAGGGAGAGAAACACAGAAGGGATAAGTTAGTAAGGAGGTAAGGGTGTGGCCGCCTAGAAGGTGCTTGTGACTGGGAAATGCAAGTAGATTTAGGGGGAAAGCTTGTTGTTCCTCAGGAAATAGTTTGTACCAGGCAGAGGCCTGACTTAGTGTTGTGGTCAGTGAGTCAACAGATAGTTTATTTCATTGAGCTGACAGTTCCTTGGGAAGACTCAGTGGAAGAAGCCTATGAAAGAAAAAAGCTTAGATATGCAGACTTAGGAGCAGAAGCTGAGCAGCGAGGATGGAAGACTAGGATTTGTCCAGTGGAAGTGGGGTGTAGGGGATTCATAGCAAGATCAGCTGTAGAAATAATGTCAGTTGGGGGCCAGCAGGGGGAACTACTAAACAGGGTACATAACTCCTTAAGATCAGGTGGAGAGATCCACTTCCTGTCAGGAGGAAATCCAGGAAGAGGAAGGTTATTTAAGTGTGGGAGTGGCCTATTTGAATCCATTTCGTTTGAGGCCATGCAGCAAGGTGAGTGTGCTTGCTGATCCTGTGAGCTCATTTAGCTCCTTTAACTTTAGCTTATATTGTAGTTATGCTATGTAGCGTGTGAAACAGAGTATGGTGAATGTGCTAGGAAAGGTAGTATCAGCCCTGTCTCTACCTGGAGCTCGCATGTACAGAGCCTGGGTTTGGTTGAAGGTGGCAGTGCTGTTTGGGCTGAGAAAGCCATGTGTAAGTAAGGTAAAGGAGGTTATTGGGTTGGTGTGGGGAGCAGTGAGACCTGGCATTAGGGGAGTGTCTCTGGGACGCCAGAGATCACTGTCTAGCCTCCTGGAGGTGTCGTGGGACCAACTAGACGAAACACTGGTGAAAGGAGGTTCCTACGCGATGACCCCAAAGACATGTTAGTTATCACTGCTCACTGGTCTGTATAGTTAAGCCTTGCCATAATAGCTTGTCGTAGGGCTTAGGAGGTTATTCACTGAGTGCTGATCCTTTCTCTAGAGCACAAACTTCTTGTGTTTATTTGAATGAAAAGCCAACACACACAGGTGGTTATTTTTAGCCAACACACACACGTGGTAGGGTTTAGGAAAAAAGAACAGGGT
Organism: Epinephelus fuscoguttatus; assembly: GCF_011397635.1. NCBI lineage: Eukaryota > Metazoa > Chordata > Actinopteri > Perciformes > Serranidae > Epinephelus > Epinephelus fuscoguttatus. The sequence goes on from NC_064756.1 coordinate 123,182, forward strand.
TTGGTTTTATAATCTTACAGGAAGTGAACACAGGCCTCCTTGGTGAAAGTCGGTGGTTGTTGGACCCATCCCCCACCCCTTCCACGTTGGGTGCCGTTGCACAATAACGTTGACCAGCTGCGTATCATTTAGACATGAAAGGACAGCTTCTTTTCACCACTGTCTGACAGCGTGAGTTTCTGAACAAGCGCTGCTATTTCACGACTTCTGAGTGAAACAGGGTTGACTCAGCCAATGTAACTTCACTTTGCTAAACCAAAGCTACGTAACATTACAAGTATGTTCTGTGTGTTCATGTTCAATAACAGCCGTCTAAAAAATCTGTCAGTGACACATTTGGTTCCTGTTCTCAGTGATCGATTTATTAAATCTTCATCATAAAGACATAAATTCATGTGTTCACTAACATCAAATAAAGAAATGTAAAACTCAAAAACAGAAACTATATTTCTCTGACAGGAAGCAGACTGATCACACTTAGTACTACACTGACGCAGGACATTTAACAGGACAGCTACACGCTTCTTATTACCTTCACACACAGGTGTCACTACAGTAGCTTCAACACAACTAATAAACACAAACTGATAAACATCATCATCTCATATCAGTAAACATGTTTTAGATTTAAAGACTCTACACACATTATTATTATTACTATCATCAATATTATTGTTATGATCAATAAATGAGATTAACAATCATGTTTATAACAAATCTACATTCATCATTTATCTGTGTCCAGTCTGAACAGTTACACAGTTTGTCCTACAGGGGGACGCTACAGGAGACATCATGGACACATTGAATTATTTTGTCCTCAGTCCAGTCTGTGACAGCCATCTTTGTAGGTCACGCCTCAGTGGGAGACTCGTCGTCGTCTCCGTAAACGACGCCCTTCAGGTAGGCTCGTTTAAACTCCTCAAACACCATGTCGTCTGGTTCGCTGGACACACGGAGACACAGAGACATGAAGACACAGAGACATGGAGACATGAAGACACAAAGACATGGAGACATGAAGACACAAAGACATGAAGACATGGAGACATGGAGACACAGAGACACTTCTGACCAGAGATCAGCTATGACTCTGACCTGAGATCAGCTGTGACGCTGTCCTGAGATCAGCTGTGACTCTGACCTGAGATCAGCTGTGTGTCTCTGACCTGATATCAGCTGTGACTCTGATCAGAGATCAGCTGTGTGTCTCTAACCTGAGATCAGCTGTGACTCGGATCAGAGATCAGCTGTGTGTCTCTAACCTGAGATCAGCTGTGACTCTGACCGGAGATCAGCTGTGACTGATCAGAGATCAGCTGTGACCGTGACCAGAGATCAGCTGTGTGTCTGACCTGAGATCAGCTGTGACGCTGACCTGAGATCAGCTGTGTGTCTGACCTGAGCTCAGCTGTGACTCTGACCTGACCTGGGATCAGTCTGAATTTCTCCAGGTGAGACACAGACAGGAAGTCAAACACAGGTAAAATAAGAGATGAATGATCTCACCTCTCTTTGGCTGCCATCACAGTTCAGACAGGAAACAAAAAAAAGAAAAAGTTATTATTTTCCTGAAAAAATAAATTAAAGATGGAGAAAATAATTTAAAGTTTGAAAGCTGGAATTTAAAGTCTGTTTGTGTTGATCTGAAAAATCTGTTGACGGTGTATTATTTATTAAATCTCCTCCTTAAGGACTTATACATGCTAACACACAAGCTAACATGCTAACATACCACTCATACTAAGATACATTCTGAAATACTGTACATGCTAACATACATGCTAAGAGCCATGCTAACATACATGTAAAGATATGGGCTAAAATACACTAATATATTACACATGCTAACAAACATGCTAAGATACGGGCTAAAATACACTCCAATATACTACACATACTAAGATATGGACTAAATTACATGCTAATATACTGTACATGTTAAGATATAAGCGAATATACAGATTAAGATACATGCTAATATAAAGTACATTCTAACATCCATGCTAATATACGGCTAGACTACCTGCTAATATACTGTACATGCTAAGATACATGCTAAGGTATGGGCTAAAATACATCCGAATATACTGTACAGGAATACAATACATGCTAATATACTGTATATGCTAACATACATGCTTATATATCATACTTGCTAACATACACGCTAAGATGCGGGCTAAGACACATTCTAATATACTGTACATGCTAACATATATGCTAATATACTGTACAAGCTAACATACATACAAAGAACCATGCTAACATTCATGCTAAGATGTGGGCTAAGATGCATTCTACTATACTGTACATGCTAACATACATGCTAAGGTATGAATAAAATTCATGCTAACACAGAGAGAAAACACAAAGAGCAGTCACGTAAAGTCAGTTTAATGACTGACCTGCTGCTCATTAACATATTCAGTCTAATTATATATGGTACTGATCTGTACACCCATGCGGGGCGGGGTCAGGCAAGACGGGCGGAGTCAGTGTAAGGGGGCGGGGTCATATGATGATTATAGATCACATATGTGTGTGTGTGTGTGTGTGTGTGTGTGTTAATCTGTATCAATCAGCAGGATGTTAATCTGACAAACAGATCGCTGCTGTCAGCGATACTACAAACTGCTTATCACACATACAGGAGGAGGAGGAGGAGGAAGAGGAGGAGGACCAGAAGGATGAAGAGGATCAGGGGCGTACCTGGTTCAGGTTTGGGGTTCATCAGTTTAAATGGCAGCTCCAGAGACACTTCACTGGATCCCACCGTCCTGTCAACACAAACACACGATGCCTTCAGGAACAATCCAATTTTACACTCATTAAAATGTCACAGTGAACAGTGGTGTGTGTGTTTTGGTCATGTGATAAACAGGAAGTTTAACTGAGGCTTCCTGAAGGACAGGTGAGCCGTGTTCCCAGCATGCCAAGTGGCTCAGACTCACCCTGAGGCGATCATCCTCAGCACCACCTTATAGGACACCAACATTCCCTGGACCTCCTTCAACACCTCCTGCTTCACCCTGAGACAGAGACACACAGTGACAGTCAGTCCTGTAGTTGGTGTCAGAGACACGTGGACATTGTGTGGGTGTCTCTCAGTGTCCTACATGCTGGAAGAAGCCAGGTTGGTGTCCTCATGTTTGAGGCGTCCGTCCAAAGCGAGTCCTCTGCGATCTTTGTTGTGAGCCAGCAGAGGATACAGAGTGTACTCCTTCTTCAGGGTGGTACCTGAGGGGGCGGAGTCACTGCACACACACACACACACACACACAGATATAGACACAGATATACACACACACACACACACACACACACACACACAGATATAGACACAGATATACACACACACACACACACACACACACACACACACACACAGATATACACACAGATACACACACACACACATACAGATATACACACAGATACACACACACACACACACACACACACACACAGATATACACACACACACACACACGCACACATACAGATATACACACAGATATACACACACATGCACACATACAGATACACACACAGATATACACACACACACACACACACACACACACACACACACATTAGTTGTTTATTGGCAGAAGTCGATGTCTGCATTCATAAACATGTCATCACTGGTGTTTCATTACCTCCACCAATAATCTGATTTATTCTCGTAAGAGGAGAATTTCAGATTTGTTTGTACATTGTGTGGCTGAGTCGTCTTCCATAACATTTCACCATCTTGAGAATACCTCCGCCAGCGAGGGACATACAGCCCCGCCTTAGGCCAGCGCTGCGTGACTGAGGAGCCGAAGGAGAGGATCAAGAGGCGCTTCGCTACGACCCCGGCACTACTGCAGCATAACACAGTCCCACTCTCTGAGCATAGTGCAGGGTCATGCACATGCAGCATCGCGGGAGACGCAATGCTCATCGCCAAGAAAGTGCAAAGGGAATCAAAAAGGCAACGTGAGCGGCGAATTCAAAAAACGAGGGTCAACATCGAGGCAGCCTTTCCCAGGTGGAGAGAGCTGCTGAAGGAGAAAGGTAATGCAGTCACAGGCCAGTGATGTGAGGAGAGGGATGAGGTGTGTGAGGTTGAGCCACTTGTCAGTCGTCAAAAGACCAGACATGATTGGTTTGTTTGGATTTACACCCGCCCCAACAGTCCTACGCTGTAAACACAGCCAGCATGGTGAGGAGGGGGTTTGTCACCTGGCGTCACGTGTGTCTGTGTAGCAGCCTGACTGAATACTCCATGAAGTATTGGACAACATGGTTGCATCAATGTTATCATAGCTTTTTGGTACACAGAGGCTACCGTAGTTGCAATACGCGTTTGAAACAGTGAGGCGCTAGAGTGCGCTGTGTGTGTGAATGCAACATATGATTTCAACATTAGATGAGAGACATTCCTGCACACTGAGGTTTTAAACCTTCTTCAGACAGGATGTCAAAATAAAAGCCTGACAGGAAGTACCTGTGTGTGTTGGACTCACCTGGTCTCTTCTTTGGCCACTGATTTGACGTACTTGTCGTTGGAGTAAAGAACAACGTTCGTCACCTGTTCGACTAAACAGGAAATGACACATTATTAATCTGATCATGTCTACCTGAACAGAGGAAGAAGAAAGTTACTTTCATAAATCAACAGGTGTGATGACTCAAGCAGCGCTGTGATTGGCTGGAACATAAAACGACCAGAGAGAAAAGACATAATCTGCCCCGCCCCCAGAGCGACACGTCCACGACTCCAAATCCAGGAGACTGTGGACTCAGGTATGTTAGAGATGACAGATATGTTAGAGACAACAGGTGCATTAGAGACAACAGGTGCATTAGAGACAACAGGTGTGTTAGAGACAACAGGTGTGTTAGAGATGACAGGTGCGTTAGAGATGACAGGTGCGTTAGAGACAACAGGTGCATTAGAGACAACAGGTGCATTAGAGACAACAGGTGTGTTAGAGACAACAGGTGTGTTAGAGATGACAGGTGCGTTAGAGACAACAGTTATGAGGTCACCCGATTGACACAGGTGCATTAGAGACAACAGGTGCATTAGAGACAACAGGTGTGAGGTCACCCGATGGACACAGGTATGTTAGAGACACAGGTGTGTTAGAGACAACAGGTATGAGGTCACCTGACACGCTGATGTCTTTGATGTTCCTGCTGGACGAGTTGTTGATTTCTGCATTGACTCTGACGGGTTCACCATGGTAGAATGTCTGTGGACAGACAGGTGGAGGGACAGGTAAGAGACAGACAGACAGGTAGAGACAGGTCAGAGAAATACAGACAGGGGGAGGGACAGGTCAGAGACAGATGGACAGATATAGAGGCAGGTGGGAGATAGACAGACAGATGGACAGACGGACGGACGGACGGAAGGATGGACGGACAGACAGACAGACAGACAGACAGACAGACCTCTTTGGGCATGCTCAGTTTGACATGCAGCGGTTTCTCAGACATCAGGAACTCGAAGGTTGTCTCTGCTGTGGGGATGACTTTACTGTCCTCTGGACTGTACTGGATCTTACGGATGGTGAGACGAACTGAACTCCTGTAAACACAATGTCAGGTCACCTCACTGATGATGATGATGATGATGAGGAGGAGGATGATGATGATGATCATCATCATCATCTTTATGTACTAAAGTTTGTTTTGGAGTTCCACATGGTTCTGAGCTCGGACCGGCTCTGTTCACTTTATATCTGCTTCCCTAACGCCTGGTTCACACTACACATCAGGTGACTATGGAGTCACAAAACCGTGCCGTGACTTGGCCGACAGAAATGACAGACTACATATTGGTCCACACCAATCATCACCGGTCGCCTGTCATGACAATGTGTGATGTCATCAGATTATTCACGTCCTATTATTATTATTATTATTATTATTATTATCTCAGTCACTGTGTCTGTTACTGTGGTAACATAAAAACTGTCACCAGGTGGGCGGAGCTACATCTGAAGTACCAAATGAAAACTATGACAGTCACTAAATCCTCCACAGGAAGTTCCTGCAAATGTTTCACAATGAAAGCCTTTTTAGAAAATGACTGAAATGATAAGGGGCTTTTAATTTGAAACAGAAACAGGAAGTGTTGACTGTGAGAATGATAAATGGTGTGGTGTGTTTGAGATGCAGCTGGTAGCCTCTGCAGCTGTGCTGAGTAAAGGCCCAGACACTATCTGTGAGTTTGATTCCTTTATATCCTCCATTATGAAGAAAGAACATTCTCTGCTAGCTTGATGCTAATGGCAGTACTCAGCGAGTTGATAAAGTGCCTCTGCTGTTTCCTCTTTACTCTGTGTGCTAACATCCCTACAGGAAATATCTCAAAGGCTGGGCTCTGACGGGAGAAGTCGTGGAAGACAAAAAGGAAATCAAACATGCTAGACTTTCTGTCAGAACGTTGTGAGGCTTCCCAGACATGGCATCGGTTGTCGTCTACTATGACACACTACACCAGATGAAACCATGGATTATCGCATACTACACTCACGATCATGATTCACGATCCGAGCAGCACCGTACCATGCTGCGTCGGGTTGTAACCAGGCTGATATCATGTAGTGTGAACCAGGCATTAGTTAACATCATTAGAAACCACTCTGTAAGCTTCCACTGTTACAAAGATGATACATATTTATATCTATTGATCAGAAGGAACCGATCAATAACTAAACTTCACATGTCTCAGGCTGCGTTCACACCTATCCTGTTTGGTTTGGTTCAGTCAAACTCAGGTTGGATTGTGCAGGTGTGAACACACCAGAATGAGACTCGGTCCAGAGGACTGGATCATAACCAGACTCTAAAGACTCGGTCCACAGGACTGGATCCTGGATCCAGGACTCTGTGGATCGTGTTCTAACAGGAACATGGAGAACGTTCTGCGACTCACTGTTTGTCGATCTTCTCGTCCTGGGTCTCACCACAGAAAGCTTTCACCTCAAACTCCACTGCACATTTCTGTCAGAGACACAGAGACACCGTCAAACATCCGCCCTCTGATGTCCTGATGGTATTTTAAAGACATGAAGGTGACGTGATGACATCATTACCTTTCCCACGTCAGATGGTCCGGGCTGCAGAGCAACGGAACACGGCAAGTTGTCTGGAAACTAAACAAAGACACTGAATCATCAGGACAGGACAGGAGGACAGACCCACCTGGAGACACTACACTGTCTTCAGACAAAACACATCCTAATGTCCTCAAACTAGTCAATAAATAAGTCCCACTGTCCTCAAACGAGTACGTCCTAATTAACAGCGTCTTGTCCCTGTTGATAAATCGGTCTCATGTGTCGTCATATCAAACTACAAATACTATGAATCATAAATAAAGTTTCAACTGGCAGCCATCTTGTTTTTACATGGATTAGTGTGTTGTGGTCTGACTACCACTAAATGGGACAGAAAGTGTCCACGAGGGAGGACAACAGGTCTGAGTGAAGCAGGATGAAGTATAAGGAGTGGCAGACACAAAATGTGACGTCCTCATCCGAGGACACAGGGACTCAGGATGTCCTCCTGAACACCTTGCCCTGGAGGTTTCCTGTCCAACCAGCTCTAAGACACCACTGCAGACCCATGATGTGTCTTGATGTCTCAGTGTCTCACCTCGAAGAAGAAGGGGAAGGCGTTGTCCCCCAGCTTTTGCAGCAGCTTCTGCTGGATCTTGGTGTGAGTCAGCTTGTCTTTGTCCTGCAGCTCGGGGTAAACCTGCCGTGTTACCACGAACAGGTCCCTCCTGAAGGCCACGCCCATCACATCCATGTCCTGACGGCCGTAACGAAACGTACAGGACAGCATCACGAACACTAAGGACACAAACAGATGTCACGTTAACAGTAAAGACATTTTACAGGGATACGTCTTCATGTTCAGCTTTAGTTTATTCAGAGGTGAAAAAGTTATTTGAGTCCGATCAGAAACACAACGATGTAAAAATATTCTGGTACCAGAAGATCTAAACTGTGATGACGTGGGAATAACCTGCTGGATCCAGAAAATCTGAGACTGTGTGTATGTCTTTCCCTAAAGTCACACTTTAGACAGTTCTTTAATGACGTTGTTGGGACTCGGTGAACCACAGATGATTCGTCGTGTTGAGATCTAGACTGGACATGGGGAGGTTTGTCTGGGTCTTTCCATCTGAAATGTGGCTGATGCCGCATCTTCTCTGTTCCTCAAACAAATGACAGAGTTCGGCCCCTGTCCCAGTTTTCAAACTTGATTGGGCACTACTGTCACAGTGACATGTGACCCTGTGATGTCATGAATCTGGAACCAATGCTCCTTCCAGCCTTCCTCTGCCTGCTAACAGAAGCAGCACACCACAAAGAGACTTTTCCTTTCATCCATTGAAGGACTGGTAATGTAACAACTGGGCATAGCTTTATCACAGCTGTGCAGGCTGAGCAAGACTTCAACTCTGTCGATTGTGATTTAATGCTGTTATTGAGCCATTGTTGTGATTATTGCAGTTAGGTCCTGGGTTTGTTGTGATTTGATTTGATTTGATTTGACATGCATATCTCACATGATAACAACACCATAAATCTTACATAACAGTATAAAACATTACAGATAAACACCCAGTCATCTCAGTTTCACAGCTATATAGTTCCCAACAAGCTGGCCTACAGCTTACTTACAAAGCTACTGGCAGATGGAACAAAGGATGTAAGGTACCTGCTTGATTTGGCCCTACAGGGGAAAGTAGACCTTTTCTTAGATGGAAGAAGCTGAAACTCTGCATGAAGAGGATGGAGAGGGTTCACCAGAATGACCTTTGCCCTCTGAGTGGCTCTAGCTTGATACACACATTCAAGATCATTCAGGCTAATGTTAGTTTGCTAATGCTGTTCTCAGACAGAGTCTTACATATAACTAAACTTCCACTGCACTAATCCAGACTCTTTGCAACACATACCACATACTTCCTCCTGTCCTCACGGGTCTAACTGTTGCCAACATATTCATCATTTTCCTGTCCAATAAAAACTGCTCTGTGTCGTAACAGGAAGTGAAGCTACAGTTTTATTTGATGACCTCCTCCCATTTTTACTTCCTCTTTTGGCTGTGGACTTTTTCCCAGGACAGGAAGCCATGTTGAGGACAGTCTCTGGATTTTGTCTTCTCTGTCATCAGTCTGAGTTCATGTTGTGTTTTCAGCTGACCGACTTCATTCATTAGACATTTTCACATATGGATATGTTTCTGTCCATCAGGGACAGAGACACTGTCTCACTGAGCATGTTCATGATACAGACCTCTGGCTGGGTCTGATTCTGGTTGGAGAACTCTGAGTGTTTGAATGCAGAGTATCAATCTGACAGTCACCTGTCGCTGGTTTGACCTTTACCTACCTTTCTTTCCTTTGAGCTGCACTGGGTCGATCACAATAACTCCATCTGAAACACACAGGGGGACGCTGTTAGCCTAGCTTAGCATAAAGACTGGAGGCAGGGGGAAACTGTTAGTTTAGCTTAGCACAAAGACTGGAGGCAGGGGGAAACTGTTAGTCTTCCGGGGCGCTGCTCTGCTGGCAATCTGGGCTGTAGTGCTGCGGCTGCATATTGCGCTTTTTGCATTTATTTATGTTTCTACGTTATTTCTGTTTTACACCACGCTGGGAGACAATGTGGCCGTTGCCTAGCAGCTGGATCTTCAACCAGACAGCTGGGCAGCTTGTCACCACAGCGATTGCACAACCGGTCGCGACCCACCTAACAAAGCTCCTGGTCCGTGGCGGTGGAGGTGGGGCGTTCGAGGAGTATACAGTGTCCAGCGGGTGGGTGCCGAGGGCAATAGCCCAGCAGCTGGACACTGCAGCGACAGCTCTAAGGTCAGTAACGACACAGCCATGACGACGCTCCTGACCCTGCTGATTCTTCTCCTGATGGTGGGTGAACTTTCGGGGGTGATCTTGTCCTCATCATCCCCACAGGTGGAATGTCACCTTGTGTACTCTGGGGAGGCGGTGCTTGCTCTGTGGGACAAAAGCCAAGCACCCCCAGACCACCTGCCAGAGTACATTAAAGCGAAGCCAGCGGCGAAATCACAGCAGAGAAAGAGGGTCAGGAGAGGGGGCGTCAGACAGCAGCTCTGCAGATGTGGTAACAGACCACCGCTGCCCTCAATTATATTAAGCAACGTAAGGTCGCTGCGCTGTAAAATGGACGAGCTCCGGGTAAACAGAAGATTTTGCCATCAACAAAGAGAATCGAGCGTTATCGCACTGACGGAGACATGGCTCCGTCAGGACACCCCGGTGGAGCTGGAGGGCTTCTCCTGCGTCTGTGCGGACAGAAATGATTCATCAGGGAAATCAAGAGGTGGGGGGTTAATTGTCTATGTAAGTAATAACTGGTGCAAGCAATATACAGTAAAGCTCTATTCGGACGGGATTAGTTTTACATCGGCACGTGGGGTAATGTCACTTTACCACAGGACGTCAGTAATATTAATGGCCGATTCGCATGGGATAAGAAATATCAGTAAAACTACCACAAGTGGGAGGGGTAAATCCATTCACGCACCGCCGTCCCCTCCTGCCGTCATGTGCGTATGATAGGACTGTCAAAAGCACCATGAAATTGAGTTTGAATATTTTCGAATTAATTTAGTAGAGTTCAAATAATATTAGAATTTGTTATTATTATTATTTATTTATTTATTTTACAAAAAAACCCATAAAAAATAAGATGTTTATTGTTGGCGCAGTATGAACGTGACACTCGGATGAAAACACCCGTTCTGACCTCACTGAAGCGCCCGGTATGACCAACTTCTGCCTCGCTATCTGAGCAATGTTTGGATACTTCAGTGTGCCTGTAGTTTTCCACCACCAGAGTGGATCCTGGTCGGCTCGTAGTGGTGTCTCTTTCTGGTAACGTTTCATCTCTTCTTCAGAAAGGGTAGGCAGGGAGGCAGCAGGTGCAACACTCTCCCTGTCTGTCTCCCCGAACAGGTCACACATCGCGGACAGCGCAGTGGGTGGTGTTGGTGCAGCGGGCTCCTCCGTCAGCGCCTCTCCCTCCCCCTGCGTCCCTCTCTGGCCCGGCTTGTGCGCGAGCCATCTCCGCCTGAACGGGATTTGCCGTGATATACAACATTATTAATAGTATTAATTAATTATTAATGATATTCGAGTTACCAAATTTAGGTTCGAACTTATAAAAAAATATATATATATTCGAATATATTTCTAACTTCGATTTTTTTTTTGACAGCCCTAACACACATGTTTACTGCTGGTCTATTCGCACGGGATTAGTATTACGTGAGGTAATTGTCCGGGACCCTTTTACAGAAGGTAAAAGTCGCGGTAATGATTACTGACATCGTGCAGTAATGATTACTGACATGGCACATTCGGACGGGACCAAAATCTCTGGTAATTATTACTTTGCCCCTCGTCCCTATGTAAAACTAATCCCATCCGAATAGGGCTTAAGACAGAGTCTGTGCAGTCCTGATCTGGAGCTTCTATGTGTATCTATGCGTCCCTTTTATCTCCCTAGAGCTGCTAATCTTATATCTGAATGTGTTCACTCCCAACTCCAGCGTTCTCCGGGGGCCCCGGTTTTTGTACTTGGGGAAATGAACCATTGTAAACTGGAGCCAGCACTACCGGGGTTTCAACAATACGTAAAGGGTGTCAGCAGAAACTCAAAAACACTGGATAATTGCTTTGGAAACATAGTTAATGCCTTCAGGTCATTTACCCTTCCTCCCATCGCTAACTCGGATCACTCAAGGGTGCATCTTATGCCCACTTATAAATCAGTGCTGAAGTCAACCAAGCCCTGACGTGATGCTGACGTGGACTGAGGACAGCATTGGAACACTGAGGAGCTGCTTCCTCAGCACTGACTGGAGCATGTTTCAGAGTTTAGAGCTTGATGAGCTTCATCACTCTGACACTGAACAAAGCTTTAGAGCCATGGATAACAGGAGGTTATGGGACTGCATGAACATAACTAATATGACCCCATGTAAGAAACAGCGAGCAACCTTAGATGATTCAGGCAGGGCAAATGAACTAAACGACTTCTTCCTCAGGTTTGAGGATCAGGACTTCTCCTTGAAGGGGAGGGAGATTTCAGACACGATGAATCCTACAGGGAAATGTGACCTCTTAATTTCACCTCAGCAGGTGCAGAATGTCTTTAGCAAAGCTTGCAAAAGAAAATCAACAGGTCTCGACAGCCTGCCTGCCTTTTTGTTAAAAAGTTGTGCTGTGGAATTATCTGCTGCCTGATGTCCCATTTTACAACGGTCACTCAACAGTCACACACAACCTGTGGCTGCCGGATGTCTTAAGTTACTCACTGTTGTTTGTTGTTGTTATCATTGTTTATGCTTTATATTGACTGGCACTTTTTTCTTGATCGCTTCTTGAGAGATTGCACTTTACCAGACACTGTGTGTCTTCCTGTCACTCTGTGCACTTTACTGGTCACTGTGCCCAGAACTCATATCATATTTATTATTTTTAGCTTATTCTATCTTATTTAGCATAATTATTAATGGGAGTCAGCTGGCAGTCTTGTTGACTTGGTGTGTGCTAGCATACTGCTCGGTAACTGCTGTCTGTGTGCATGTTACTTGTATTGTCTCCATGTTACGTACTGTCTTACCATGTTTTTATGTGTTTTTATGTCTAGCATATGCTAGAGTGTTATTTGCAGATTTTAGTTCAGCTTTTAACACAGTCCAACCCGACCTGACCATTCAGAAGTTAATCAGCATGAAGGTGAATTCTTTTATCATTAAATGGTTTTATTCTTTCTTAACGAATACGACCCAACGAATAAGAGTGAACAGCTCCCTCTCAGCAGTGACACAGTGGAGCACAGGTGTGCCTCAGGGCTGTGTCACGTCTCCTGTACTCTTTACACTGTACACCAGTGAATGTGGGAGTTCACATCCCAACAATCATGTCATCAGATTTTCAGATGACATCATTATCTTGAGCCTGTTAGATGTGAATGTTTGCTGATGGACGGATTAATGGAGACAATGATGGACGGATTAATGGAGACAATGATGGACAGATTAATGGAAACAATGATGGACGGATTAATGGAGACAATGATGGACAGATTAATGGAGACAATGATGGACGGATTAATGGAGACAATGATGGACGGATTAATGGAGACAATGATGGATGGATTAATGGAGACAATGATGGATGGATTAATGTAGACAATGATGGATGGATTAATGGAAACAATGATGGACGGATTAATGGAGACAATGATGGACGGATTAATGGAGACAATGATGGATGGATTAATGGAGACAATGATGGACGGATTAATGGAAACAATGATGGACGGATTAATGGAGACAATGATGGATGGATTAATGGAGACGATGATGGATGGATTAATGGAAACGATGATGGACGGATTAATGGAAACAATGATGGACGGATTAATGGAGACAATGATGGACGGATTAATGGAAACAATGATGGATGGATTAATGGAGACAATGATGGATGGATTAATGGAGACAATGATGGATGGATTAACGGAGACAATGATGGACGGATTAATGGAAACAATGATGGACGGATTAATGGAGACAATGATGGATGTATTAATGGAGACAATGGTGGATGGATTAATGGAAACAATGATAGACGGATTAATGGAAACAATGATGGACGGATTAATGGAGACAATGATGGACGGATTAATGGAAACAATGATGGATGGATTAATGGAGACAATGATGGATGGATTAACGGAGACAATGACGGACAGATTAATGGAAACAATAATGGATGGATTAAGGGAGACAATGATGGATGGATTAATGGAGACAATGATGGACGGATTAATGGAAACAATGATGGACGGATTAATGGAGACAATGATGGATGAATTAATGGAAACAATAATGGACGGATTAAGGGAGACAATGATGGATGGATTAATGGAGACAATGATGGACGGATTAATGGAAACAATGATGGACGGATTAATGGAGACAATGATGGATGAATTAATGGAGACAATGATGGATGGATTAATGGAGACAATGATGGATGAATTAATGGAGACAATGATGGATGGATTAATGGAGACAATGATGGATGGATTAATGGAAACAATGATGGATGCATTAATGGAAACAATGATGGATGGATTAATGGAGACAATGATGGAGGGATTAATGGAGACAGTGATGGACGGATTAATGTAGACAATGATGGATGGATTAATGTAGACAATGATGGAGGGATTAATGTAGACAATGATGGATGGATTAATGGAGACAATGATGGATGGATTAATGGAGACAATGATGGACGGATTAATGGAAACAATGGTGGACAGTTGATGGACAATAAGACAGTGAGACGTAAACCAGATGTCTGTCTTTGGAAGACATATTTTAGGACTCACCGACTGGATCCACAAAATCACAGTGATCCACAAAGTCTCTCTTGCCCATGTAGACGGACACCTGGAGGACAGAGCATCCATATGACGTTCAAAGTGAGACAGTAACACAGGACAGAGCTGACAACCTCAGGTCTCTACAGAACAATTGTTGGTGCAAAACTTACCGACTTGTCCCGAGACACTTTCTTAAAGACGACGTGTTTAGGACTCATATTGACGGACAGACAGACGTCTCAACCTGCAGGACAGGACTCACACATGAAATATCTTCGACCTCCTGAGACCAAAATGTCCAGGTGTCCCCAGATGAGACAATAAGTTCCCAATGTCCTTAAATGAGATGATAATAAAGTCCCAGTGTCTTCAAATGAGACAGTAATAAAGTCCCAATGTCCTCAAACTAGACAAAAGTAAAGTCCCAAGTGTCCTCAAACGAGACGACAATAAAGTCCCAACGTCCTCCAATGAGACAATTATTAACTCCAATGTCCACAAATGAGACAATAACTAAGTCCCAACATCTTCAAACGAGACGATAATAAAGTCCAAACGTCCTCAAACCAGATGATTATAAGGTCCTAGTGTCCTCAACAGAGATGACAGTAAAGTCCCAACGTCCTCAAATGAGTGCATGCTAATTAACAGCGTCTTGTCCCTGTTGATAAATCGCTCTCATGTGTCTTCATATCAAACTACAAACACTATGAATCATAAATAAAGATTCAACCATAAAATCGAATCAGGTTTTGGACCTCGTCAACGTGTGTCTCAGGATCAGCTGCAGACTGACTTAGCAGAGATGGCAGCCATCTTGTTTTTAAATGGATTAGTGTATTGTGGTCTCACTGTCACTTGATGGGACAGAAAATGTCCATGATGGAGGACAACAGGTCTGAGTGAAGCAGGATGAAGTATAAGGAACATTAAACCCAGAATGCGACCTCATCTGAGGACACAGGGTCTCAGTTTGAAATGACCTGATTATCGTCTGTTAAAAATCAGGTTTGATTTCATGTCTTGCTTTAATAATATTTTTCTGGTAAAATTAAAACTAATAAATTATTTTCACTTTCATTAACAAAGAAAACAAAAGAATCTGTTTTTCTGTTTCTGTCAAACAAACTGAAATAATATTTAAGAGTCAAACTGATTCACCAAGTAAAGAATTTAGAATAAAATCAATAAAATTTTCAAATCATAAATTCACATTTCTTCTGTCTGATAACATTTATAATAATAATAATCATAATAATAACGATGATCATAAAAATAATTATCAATTAAAAAAAGAATTAATAATAAAGGCATAAAGCAGAGACTGACCTGGGAGTAGAGGTGTGAGTGTGTCGACAGCAGCAGCAGGTTTCAAACAGCTGATCAGCTCAATTTATAATTCTCTCACACACACACACACACACACACACACACACACACACACACACGCCGGGTCAGCAGGCAGATTATTATGGACCGAACATACACACCCATAATCTTCCACACAACAACACACAACAAACACACTTGTCTGTAACACAGACCGTGGAACTGGGGGGGCCAGGGGGGCCATGACCCAGGTAACTTTTGTACTCTGACATAGAGGGCTGCATTGGGATTGGGTCCCGCAGGTCCCCATTAAACAGTAGAAGAAGAAGAAAAAGAAAAAGAGGAAGAAGAAGATGTAGCCTAGCGACAGGATGTCAACACAGGAACTTGGTGCACATGCATGAGCGGTTCCACTGCATATTTATTCATAAAAGGACGAATATGCCCTGAACCAGCTTTCATACCAGTTTGCTGCTTGCTCCACCTGTCTGTCTGTCTGTCTGTCTGTCTGTCAGCTCCATCTGTCATGAGACAAACATGAAAGAAGACGTGCAGTTTATTGTGTTTCACCGGCGTTGAGCTGTTATTACGCACGTCTGCACGCTCTTTATAACTCACTGTGTGAACCTATGTTGCATAATAAAGATTTGCCCCCTCGTAATTTTTAACCGCCCCCTCAGTAACTTCATCCTGGCGCTGGGCCTGCCTTAACCTCAATCACTGCGTGATTATATAAAGGTAGAAAAATACATAAATACAGAGGAGGAGAATAGAATATGAAACAGCCTTTATTTCATTAAAAACTAAATGAAAACAACGAAATAAGAGCTCTATTCCTGACCAGTGCGTCAAAAGACATGCAGACCAGGGGAATGAAACAACCAACCTCATGAATCTCTTTATTAATAGCCTATAAAATGACGTGTTTTCTCCTGCGGGACGGGAGAAGACACAAAATCAATGGATCTCTATTATTGTGCGGGCATAAATTCTCAGAGTTTTGTGGGTGCGGGTGGGAGTGGACATACACATTGTGGTTGTGGGCCGTAATGGTCAGAAATTCAGCGTTCTGGTTACTTTTCAGTAACTGCGCAGCTGCACTTGTTTTGTTGTTGGGTGAGAGTGTGTGTGTGTGTGTGTGTGTGTGTGTGTGTGTGTGTGCAGCTCTGCACATCAGTCTGATATGAGTGCTGACTTGTGATGATAATGAATATGATGTTGATTTAGATTCAAGGCAGCAGGATGAGTTTTGGTTGTGGTTGTGGACTGGATGTACTTTGTTGTTTGCTATAGTTTCATCTGTGCGTTTATGTGTAAATAGGCTTGGCCTGTTGTGTGTGAATGTTAGAGTGGGACCAGAGGGGTTAATCTGAGCAAGCATGTGTTCGTGTTCATGTGTGTACTGTAGATGTGACTGTGTGGCGTCGGAATGAAAAAAGTGCTCCTCAACGTTATTTAATACATCAGTAATATTGTCTGTTTCAATGCATATGCCCCCCCCACCCCCTCCGCGTGACTTGAAATTATGGCCCCCCCCTTGTTCAGATGTGTTCCGCGGTCCATGCCTGTCACTAACACACCTGTTTGTGTGACACACCTGTCACTAACACACCTGTCTGTAAAACCTGTCTGTAACACACCTGTCACTAACACACCTGTTTGTGTGACACACCTGTCACTAACACACCTGTCTGTAAAACCTGTCTGTAACACACCTGTCACTAACACACCTGTCTGTGTGACACACCTGTCACTAACACACCTGTCACTAACACACCTGTTTGTGTGACACACCTGTCACTAACACACCTGTCACTAACACACCTGTTTGTGTGACACACCTGTCACTAACACACCTGTCTGTAAAACCTGTCTGTAACACACCTGTCACTAACACACCTGTCTGTGTGACACACCTGTCACTAACACACCTGTCACTAACACACCTGTTTGTGTGACACACCTGTCACTAACACACCTGTCTGTAAAACCTGTCTGTAACACACCTGTCACTAACACACCTGTCTGTGTGACACACCTGTCTGTAACACACCTGTCACTAACACACCTGTTTGTGTGACACACCTGTCACTAACACACCTGTTTGTGTGACACACCTGTCTGTAACACACCTGTCACTAACACACCTGTCTGTAAAACCTGTCTGTAACACACCTGTCACTAACACACCTGTCTGTGTGACACACCTGTCACTAACACACCTGTCTGTGTGACACACCTGTCTGTAACACACCTGTCACTAACACACCTGTTTGTGTGACACACCTGTCTGTAACACACCTGTCACTAACACACCTGTCTGTAAAACCTGTCTGTAACGCACATGTCTGTAACAAACATACCTGTAACATATTTGTCTGAAACACACATTTCTGTTTGTGTGACACACTTGTCACTAACACATCTGTCTGAAACAAACCTGTCTGAAATACACCTGTCACTAACACACCTGTCTGTAACACACATGCCTGTAACACATCTGTCTGAAACACACCTGTCACTAGCACACCTGTTTGTGTGACACACCTGTCACTAACACACCTAGGGATGGGTACCGAACTCCAGTATTAAACGAGCCCCGAGGATACATTCTTCAAGATCGCAGTGTTGATAAGCTCTGACCTTTACGGTTCTGCTATCGGTACTGCAGCAGTCATGTTTGTTTGGTTTTTTTTTTACAAGATAAAAGTTATCTTGCACATTTATCTCACCAACTCCGTCAATTATCCGTCATTATATCATAATTTTCGCTATTGTCCCTGAAGATGGGAGATCTGTGTCGCTCACCCTGGCTACCTGCTGTGTGTGAGTGGAGAGCGGGGGGGGGGGGGGGGGGGTGTTGTTACAGTGACACGCGCGCGCACACACACACACACACACACACACACACACACACACAAAGACAGCGCATACACCAACTCAAGCTCGTAGCCTACCTTTAAGATAGATAACGATGGCGGAGACAGCCAAACGGTCGAAAGTGTGGCTTTACATTACAAGAGTTGATGCAGACACAGCGCATTGTCACAAGTGTGACAAATGCAATAGTAATTTGTCAAAACACCGTGCATCATATTCAGACAGAAAGATGTACAGGGTTTGACTGCCCTAGCGCAGCTAGTTCATCTACGTCCAGTCCAGGTTTGTAACATTATGCTAGCAGCCAACACGTGGAGTTAATAAACATTAGCTATTTTGCGACCCTATTTACTCAATAGGGTTTCAGATTTGGGATTTTATTTGTGTATTTTTCAAATACTTCTAAATACATGAATATAAGCATAATTATAGCCTGGGCTGGGTGCGTGGGATTTCCCCCCCTCTGGTCTATATATCCATAGTGATTAATGTTACATCACCATATAAAATACCTCGAATACCTAGAATACCTAATATTTTTACTTGTAGGCTAGATTTGTTTATATATGCTACAGTGAGTTGTTTTCCACAGAGCTCTATGGTGCGAGCATTTTACTGCATTTGTGACTGAAAATAGTTTTACGCAAGTAAAAGAAATCATTCAGGAGCACGCTGTGTGAGTACAGATTTCAACCAGCAGCAGAATCCTGTCGGTTCTGGTTTGAACGGGGGGTCACAAACACAGACAGGAATACATATTCCTGTCAAATATGGCAGCCATAGTGCTCCGCGGCGCAAGATAACGGCTTACCGGCGATGGAGAGGCCCGGCTCCAGGTCCAATGTTATCCTCTTTGTTGGTGTCATGACTGTCCAGAAGTACCTGAGCAGCCAAGCCGTGGTGGCACACAGGTATGTGATGTGTCAGAGGAGAAACAAGCCATTCACATTTCTCTCTTTGTGGCAAGTAACAGTCCACAAACCTCAGCGCACTTTAGGGACTGTTCTTTACTTATAAATGATTCTTATTTTATTTATTTATTTTATTTTGATCCCCCCTATGTTAATCACTTATTGATGCTGTTTTTGAAGTATGAATAAGTCAATAAGTAATTTATTCCATTGAAATATCACTGATGTATTATAGAAAAGTGATTTATCTTTTTATAAATGACAAAAGGAACATCTGCCTCATTTTCGCTGTGGTATTGTGATACTACTCAGAACCGTGATACTTTCACTGGTATCGTACAGTGGGTCCCAATTTTGGTACCGTGACAACACTATTATTATATGTATTTTACATTTCAAGTTGTAAAAAGTAAAATGTTTTGTTAAAAAAACTATTATGTTGCATAATGAGAATTGAGAAAATAAAACATTTAATGTTCTTAATTTGTTTTTTTCTTCCTCAAAAAGTATCGATAAGAGTACTGTTAAAATACTGGATCGATAAGCACTTCCGAAAAGAGTAGTAGTACTGTTAAAATCTTAACGAAACCCATCCCTAAACATACCTGTCTGTAACACACCTGTCACTAACACACCTGTCTGAAACACACTTGTTGCTAACACACCTGTCTGTAACACACCTGTCACTAACACACCTGTCTGAAACACATTTGTCACTAACACACCTGTCACTAACACACCTGTCTGAAACACATTTGTCACTAACACACCTGTCACTAACACACCTGTCTTTAAAACCTGTCTGCAACACACCTGTCTGCAACACACCTGTCTGCAACACATCTGTCACTAACACCTGTCTGAAACACACCTGTCACTAACACACTTGATTCAGATTCAGCTTTATTTGTGTCCCCGTAGGGCAATTAGTGTTGAAGCAAGTAAAAAAGACATAAAAAATGTACAAGACATACAATTAAAAGTCTAAGGGTGAGGGATAATACATTGTGCTGAAACAACATCAGTAGCAGCGACTCAAATAGCCCATACAAGATAGGGAAAGTGCAAACAGTGCGTAATTATCAATTTCTGCCAACATCAATAACACCACATGGAGACAAAAGCAAAGATCAGCCTGCCTATAAGAAGCTCCATGAATATCAACCAATCAGGTACAACTCCTCCTACCCTGTCCTGAATTCAAAAGGGAAATGGCTGTAGGGACGAAGGAGTGCTTGTACCTGTTACTTTTCATACGAGGAAGTCTGAGCCGGGGGCCGAAAAGCAGAAACTGGAACTCAGAGTGTAAAGGATGGGAGCTGTCAGAAAGAATGGCATTAGCCTTCCTGATTATCTGTCTATTGAACAGATCTGTAAGTGTGCACTGTTGAACTCCCAGAATCTTATTACTTGTCTTTATCACTCTGCTTAGTGCATTTTTTGACCTGGTGTTAAGGTTGCCAAACCAGCAGAGGAGAGAAAACGTCAGCACAGATTCAATATATGATCTATAAAATAAGATCATCAGGGACTTATTGATCTGAAACTTGGAGAGTTTTCTCAGACAGTCGTTGCTGGCCTTTTTGTTGCAGGTTCTCTGAATGGCAGGTAAAATTTAACTTATTATCCAGAACAGTCCCAAGATATTTGTAATTTTTGACAATGTCTACTGTCTGGCCTTTGATTACTGTTTTCTGATTGGTGTTATTGGGCTTCTGTCTAAAATCAATGCACATGTCCTTAGTTTTCCATACATTTAATTGGAGAAAAGCATTTTCACACCAGTCTGCAAATTCATCAACCACAGGACCATGGGCATATTCATCATCGTGAAGGAGGCTGACTATTACCGAATCGTCAGCAAATTTTAACATGAATCTGTTATCATACCGACTGCAGCAATCGTCAGTGTACAGAATATAGAGGAGAGGGGAGAGGACGCAGCCCTGGGGAGACCCAGTGGATAATGTCATCTCTCCCGACATGCATCCATTCACCCTCACTCTCTGTGTTCTGGATGTTAAAAAGTCAAGAATCCAGCCCACGACATTAAAATCTAAATGAAAATTGTTAAGAAGTTTATCGATCAGAATGTGGGGCTGGATTGTGTTAAAAGCAGACGAGAAATCTGCAAATAGCAGCTTAGTATTGTTTTTGTTACCTTCCAGATGTTTAAAAACCCAGTTTAATAAAGTGGCAGTGGCATCCTCAACTCCACGACCGGCCCTGTAGGCAAACTGTAAAGGGTCCAGTAGGTGTTCGGTCTTAATAAGAAGATCTCTCTTTATCAATTTTTCAAAGGACTTCATAACGAGGGAAGTCAGTGCCACAGGTCTAAAATCACTAAAAACTGTAGGGTGGTTGGTCTTAGCCACAGGTAACACTGTGGACTGCTTCCAGCACCTTGGCACCTTCTGTTGGCTAAATGACAGCTGGAAGAGATGATAAAAAATGGGAGCTAACTGTTCTGCACAGGAGGAGAGCAGTCGACCACTTATATTATCTGGACCCGGGCTTTTTCCAACTTTAGAGTGTTAAAAAGATTTCGCCACAGAAAGAACATCAAAAGGAGTATGACCAGAACAGGAAAGTTTGTTTTTCAGATTTAAAATCTCATTACTAAAATCAAAGCAATCAAACCTAAAACTTGTTGAAATCATGTGCCAATTGCTTATCAGAATTAAAACCAGGAAGAGCCACCTTTTTATTGCCCTTGATCTCTGAACCAACTATAGTTTTTAAACCATTCCAAACTGGGCCCAATCTGTTGTTGGCAAGTTCTCTTTCCAGCTTCTCCTTGTAATTCAATTTTGCCTTTTTTATTTCATTCTCAATCTCCCTCTCCAATGTGTGTAACACATCTGTCTGCAACACACCTGTCACTAACACACCTGTCTGTAATACACTTGTCACTAACACACCTGCCTGTAACACACCTTTCTGTAACACACCTGGCACTAACACACCTGTCTGTAATACACCTGTCACTAACACACCTGTCTGTAAAACATCTGTCTGAAACACACCTGTCTGTAACACACCTGTCTGTAACACACCTGGCTGTAACACACCTGGCTGTAACACACCTGGCTGTAACAGACCTGTCACTAACACACCTGCCTGTAACACACCTGGCACTAACACACCTGTCTGTAATACACCTGTCACTAACACACTTGGCTGTAACAGACCTGTCACTAACACCCTTGTCACTAACACACCTGTCTGAAACACAACACATCTCTAAAAACATACGCACATCAGCCTCACTCGGGGCTGGTTCAGCCTGAGCCAGCCCTGACCAAAAACGTTTTCAAAGCGTAAACTCTTCAGTCTGCTCTGAAATGTGGAGACAGAGGAGCTGGATGAATTTTAATTGTCCTATTTTTATTACTTTTACTATTATTTTAGTCACTGTGTCTGTTCATGTGCCAGTTGAAATGCTGTTGTAGTCACCTAAAAGTGTCAGCAGATGGCAGGAGCTACATTTGAAGTATCGTACTAAACATTCAAGGTACTGAATCCTCCACAACCAAGTTACTGGAAATGTTTCACAATAAAAGCCTATTTAGAAAATGGAGGGATTCTCTCAGCCAAGGTTATCAGGGGCTTTTAATCTGAAACAAAGCTCAGGAAGTGTTGAGTTTGAAATGACGGTGCGATATGTTAACTTTACAAAGACAACGGAGCAGATAAAAAGTAAATATATAAACACACAGAGGGATTAATAAATAAGGGACCATCTATAATGTAGTCTGTTTCAAGTGAAGCTGGGAGCCTCTGCAGTTGTGGTGAGTAAAAGCCCCGCCGCTATTTGTTAATGTTATTACTTTATGTCCGACCGTGAGGATGTACCATTGTTTGCTAGCTTCATGCTAATGACAGTAACGTTAACTCAGCGGGTTGACAAAGTGCCTCTGCTGTTTCACACCATCATTTCCCCCTTTTACTCTGTGTGGTAACATCCCTAGAGGAAATATTAAAAACGCTGGGGTGTTGTTGTCATGCAGTTGTCTATGGCAGCAGATCGTTGTGTGCTTCTACTGGTCAAAGTGACGGCTGTGATGGGAGTAATTGTGAACGACAAAAAGAAAGTCAAACATGCTAGACTTTGTTAGACAGAAAGTACATTGTACTCTTTATTCTATTTGTTTTTTAAATAGGGGTTAAATGATTTCAGTGTGTGTAAATGTACTTTTTGAACATTTTGAGCACATACTGATCTGTTCTGTACGACATCTATTGCACGTCTGTCCGTCCTGGAAGAGGGATCCCTCCTCAGTTGCTCTTCCTGAGGTTTCTACCGTTTTTTCCCCGTTAAAGGGTTTTTTGGGGAGTTTTTCCTGATCAGCTGTGAGGGTCATAAGGACAGAGGGATGTCGTATGCTGTAAAGCCCTGTGAGGCAAATTGTGATTTGTGATATTGAGCTTCATAAATAAAATTGAAATAAAATTGATTTAAACAATACTGCCATAATTGTTAATATGAAATTTTCATACCGTTACACCTCTACCATTGACAACATGTCTGACCTTACACTGAGTGTACAGACACAGATCTCACTGTGGTCAGACAGGGACCAGATGGCTTGTGGAAGCAACCCTGGTACCCCATATGTGCACAGTACCCCCAAAAGACTCCCCATGGAACAGGGTCGTAACCCTTCTCCAAGTCTACAAACACATAGAGGCTGGACAGACTAACTCACACGACCCCTCCAGCAGCCCTGCGACGGTAAAGAGCTGCTCCACTGTTCCACCACCAGGATGGAGTCACTATCGCTCCTCCTGAAACTCAGGTTTGACAGTCAGTGAGAACCTCCTGTCCAGCACGCCGGAGTGAACTCTCCCAGAGAGGCTGAGCAGTGTGATACCTTGATAACTGGAGCACACCCTCCGGTCCCCTTTTTTAAAAATGGGAACCACTACCCTGGTCTGCCACTCCACAGGCATTGCACCTGACCTCCACATGACACTGACAAGGCCTGTCAACCAAGACAGTCAATTCATTTCAATTCAATTCAATTCAATTCAATTCAAACAACTTTATTAATCCCACAAGGGGCAATTAGTTATGAGCAGCAGGTTGTTGTGATACATGTAGCCTACATGGCACACAATAAATAATAAGTACATCAGACATCAGACAACATCATATGAAAGAGCCTATGATAGCCTAAAAAAAAAGAAAAAAAAAAGATTTTGTTTTACACACAGGTAGGATAGTGGCATCCTGAAGGCAACAGAGAGAATTCACTTGCAAGAACATGAGTCGGGGAGGCTAAAATGCACCCTGCTTTTTGGAGGATTTGCTGGTTGCAGAAGGAACTTAAGCCTCGTAATTTCACTCCGATAATCTTAGAGCAGGACTTAACAGTACTGGTCAGGATGTTTCTGTCTTTAACTGAAAGACAATGAAACCAGCAAATAAAAGAAAAACACACAAGGCTCTCAATAAATGCTTGATAAGTCCAACACCGTTTGGGTTTACCAGCTACGTCCTGCAGCCTCCCCCGCCAACTGATCCAACTCACCACCGGGTGGTGATCAGCTGACAGCTCTACTCCTCTCTTCACCCGAGTGTCTGAGACATACAGCCGCGGATCTGAAGATATTACCATAAAGTCGATCACTGATCTTTGACTACAGTGTTCTGGTACCAGGTACACTCAGGAACCTCTCGTGCTCAAACATGGTGTTCATTATGGCCGAGCCATGACTGACACAGAAGTCCAATAACAAAACACCATCTCCGTCATTGCCCACATGAGCGTCAAAGTCCCCCAGTTGAGTCCCCAGCCAGCACCGCTTCCAGGACACCTCCCAATGACTCCATGAAGGCCAGGTACTCCAAACTGCTGTTAGGTGCATAAAAATCAACACCAGTCAAGAGACCTGCTCTAAGCAACTCAGTCACAACAAGGCGACATAGCTTCGACACAACTCTGTCATAGCTTCTACAGAGCTCCGACACAGCTTCTACACAGCTTCTACACAGCTCCGACACAGCTCCGTCATAGCTTCTACACAGCTCCGACACAGCTTCTACACAGCTCAGTCATAGCTTCTACACAGCTCCGACACAGCTACAGCATAGCTTCGACACAGCTCTGTCATAGCTTCTACACAGCTACAACATAGCTACAACATAGCTTCAACACAGCTCTGTCATAGCTTCTACACAGCTCCGACACAGCTCCGACACGGCTGCTACACAATTCCGTCATAGCTTCTATACAGCTCCGTCACAGCTTCTACACAACTTCTACACAGCTTCGACACAGCTTCTACACAGCTCAGTCATAGCTTCTACACAGCTACAACATAGCTACAATATAGCTTCAACACAGCTTCTACAAAGCTCCATCATAGCTTCTATACAGCTCCGACACAGCTTCTACACAGCTCAGTCATAGCTTCTACACAGCTTCTACACAGCTCAGTCATAGCTTCTACACAGCTTCTACACAGCTACGACATAGCTTCGACACAGCTTCTACACAGCTCCGTCATAGCTTCTGCACAGCTACGACACAGCTACAACATAGCTACGACATAGCTTCAACAAAGCTCCGACACAGCTTCTACAAAGCTCCGTCATAGCTTCTACACAGCTCCGACACAGCTTCTACACAGCTCCGACACAGCTCCGTCATGGCTTCTACACAGCTCCGACACAGCTTCTACACAGCTCCGTTATAGCTTCTACACAGCTCCGTTATAGCTTCTACACAGTTCCGACACGGCTTCTACAAAGCTCCATCATAGCTTCTACATAGCTCCGTCATAGCTTCTACACAGCTCTGACACGGCTTCGACACAGCTGCGACAAAGCTTCTACCCGGCTCCGACATAGCTTCTACACAGCTCCGACACGGCTTCGACACGGCTGCGACAAAACTTCTACACAGCTCCGACACGGCTTCGACACAGCTCCGACATAGCTTTGACACAGCTCCGTCATAGCTTCTACACAGCTACGACACAGCTACAACATAGCTCCGTCATAGCTTCGACACAGCTACAACACAGCTACAACATAGCTCCGTCATAGCTTCTACACAGCTCCGACACGGCTTCGACATAGCTTCGACATAGCTCCGTCATAGCTTCGACACAGCTACAACATAGCCCCGTCATAGCTTCGACACAGCTACAACATAGCTCTGTCATAGCTTCTACACAGCTCCGACACAGCTTCGACACAGCTGCGACAAAGCTTCTACACAGCTCCGACACGGCTTCGACACAGCTGCGACAAAGCTTCTACACAGCTGCGACAAAGCTTCTACACAGCTCCGACACGGCTTCTACACAGTTTCAACACGGTGGTGCTCGGCCCAGGGCTCGTGAGTCTCCCCACACCCACCCAGCACCTGCCCCTCTTCAGGAGGTCAGTTACAGAACTGTTGCCGCATGTGGAGGTGAGCTGACGATATCTGTATAGAGACAAAGATCTGCTGCGATGAAGACAAGAAAGTAGAAACATTTTAACTCTTCATCATGACAACGGTCAGTTTTCTCCTTAGCTATGACACTTAAGGCTTAATTTCTCCTTAGCTGAGGGACTTACTGAAGGATGCTGTACAGAATCCCTTAGGTTTCCTTAGCTAAGGGAAAATGTTCAGCCATTTAGTGCAATCGAACATTTTACAGCAGTAATATTCGACTGTTACCATGATGACCACTTGTCTGTGCTTGTGATATCTAAGGTCTTTATACAATGGTTAAACTACATTTAAGGGATTCCTTAATTATAGACAAGGAGATCCTTAAATTCTCAAGTGTTCTCCGTAAGTTTTCCTTCGAATTATAACTTAAGGGAAAACCTTAACTTGGTCTTTAAGAATGTTTTTAGTTAAACTAACTTCGAAGGCTCCCTTAATTATAAGATCGAAATCAGGAAAAAAACTTAAATTCCTAGGTTGAATTTTAAGGAAAACTTAAGGGTAATTTTTAGATTTAAGGCTTTTAAGTAAAACCTTGAAAACTTAAGGTGTTTTGTGAGGTCTAAAGCTGTTGATCAGATTTCTTTGATTTTCAGCTTTTAATTAAGTTTGAGTGTGTTCACATTATTAATAATCAATAATGATTGATGTGAGTCTGACAGTGTGAGTGTCCCATCAACAGACGTGTTTGTGTCTCTGCTGAGCCGATTAAGTTTGTCAGTCTGACTCAGCAGTCTGTCTACTGACATCAGCGCTCTCTCTCTCTCTCTCTCTCTCTCAACTGAGAACTTTAAAGTTTATTTTTGTTTAGTTTATTAATCACACTAAACTCTGGTGACTTAAGTTAAGGGACCAAGTTTTTGAGGAATATATTGTTCAGCCTGAGCAAAGTGATTATATATTTTTATATTTTCAGTATCTTCAGTCCTGACGTGTTGAAACACTTTAACATGAGGCACATTTATATTTTATTTTATTTACATGTTTCATACTGATTATTTCTTATAATTCTGTTCGTCTGAAACTTTTCAGTTTGTTCTCAGATTTTTAATGCCACTCTGAATAAAGAGCAGTTTTTAAATAAACATTACTGAGGGAAATAAAAGTTTTTTCAGTGTCAGAGACGACTTTGCAAAATATTAAAAAAAAAACATAAAATATGATTAGTCAGTGATATAATTCTGAGAGGCGTTTGGTAAATTATATTTTGAAAAATAAGAAAAAAGCTGTTAAGGTTCAAAAACACAACATCAAGAAAAACATTCAAAAATCCTCTGTCACATGTGGGATTATACGATATGAGACATTATAAAATCAATGAAGGCTTTAATTTAAGATAAGAGATTCTACAGCTTTAAGACTTTTTGTTTGATGTTTTTATTTTGTCGTCCTTTATAATCCTTGAACATCCTGTTTGTTTGTTGAACATCCTGTTTGTTGAACATCCTGTTTGTTGAACATCCTGCTTGTTTGTTTGTTTGTTGAACATCTGTTTGTTTGTTTGTTGAACATCCTGTTTGTTTTAAGTGTTTCCTCTGAGCAGCCAACAGTGCCTTCATACTGACTCTTTTTTATGATTGTGTTGTGATGATTCTAACCCTTCAGTGACTGGTCCATCCTCAGAGCTGCAGGCCAGGATGTGACATCATCACACCTGTGTGACAGAGACACCTGCTGGACGCATCAGGAACCTTCAGACACACAACAGGAAGTAAACAGGAAGTGACGGTGCAGATGTGATTTAGGTAAGACAGACAGACAGACAGACACCTCGGGCTGGACATGAAGACTTTATTATTAACCCTTTCACCTCCGGCTGGATGAAGACGGCAGTTTGTTAAAAGCTCTAAAACGTAAACGTGACGGCAGAGTCCACTCAGTCCCCATCAGTCTGTCTGAGTTCAACAACAAGGAGTCCGTCACACCCTTCATCGTCCTCTCTGTCTCCACCTGTCCACAGTCCCTTCATCATCATCATCATCATGATCATCATCAGCAGCAGCAGCAGGTCCCTCAGCCAGTCACATGTCCGACCACAGGATGGCCTTGCTGCCTTTCTCCACACTGGCGACGTACGCTCCCGACGGCGACCACGACACTGAGTTGATGGCAGAGCTGCAGGAAGGACAATAAAACAGATGATCAACATGTGAGCACATGCATATATAACGAGGTGTGTTCCACGTATATAACGAGGTGTGTTCCACCTATGTTACGAGGTGTGTTCCACATATATAACGAGGTGTGTTCCATGTATATAACGAGGTGTGTTTATTCGATTCGGCTGACGTATTGCGGTAAGCAAGTTGTGTCATTTCCAGTGTTTCTGTGACAGCGTCTCTGTGCTGCTCTGGTGAATTCTACTAGCCTGCTTTCTGCTTTCTCACTTCAGGTGCTTTAACGTTGCTTTAACGTCTACTTCAAGTCTTAACCCACACTGGTTCTGTTTAAGCACTTATAGCTCTCCTCCTTTCTACGACTTTCTCGCTAATCTCTTAGCTGTTGTTTGCACGTTACCAGCCTTGGTAGCTACATTAGCTTTACAGTTAGCGATGGCTTCTCCCTCTGCTCTTTCTTGCTCGGTGTGTCAAATGTTCAGTTATGCCTCTGCCTCCTTTAGCGACAGTGGTAATTGTAACAAGTGCAGCTTATTTGCTGCGTTGGAGGCGAGGCTTAGTGAATTAGAAGCGCGGCTCCGCACCATGGAAAACCATTCAGTAGCTGCGGTAGTTAGCCAGTCCCCTGTAGCCGGTGCGGAGCCACATAGCACAGCCTTAGCCTCTGCTAACTGTCCTCCAGTAACTCCC
The DNA here is from genome assembly GCF_011397635.1 of Epinephelus fuscoguttatus. Classification (NCBI taxonomy): domain Eukaryota; kingdom Metazoa; phylum Chordata; class Actinopteri; order Perciformes; family Serranidae; genus Epinephelus; species Epinephelus fuscoguttatus. The sequence continues at coordinate 153,019 of NC_064756.1, forward strand.
GTTCAGCCGGGAGGTTGGGTCACGGTCCGCCAGAAGCACAGCTCCAAGCCGAAGCCCACGGCTCACCACCAGCCTGTTCACGTTTCCAACCGCTTTTCCCCACTCAGCAACACACCTGCTGAGGATAAAACTCTGGTTATTGGCAGCTCTATTCTGAGGAACGTGAAGTTAGCAACACCAGCGGCCATAGTCAAATGTATCCCTGGGGCCAGAGCGGGCGACATTGAATCAAATTTAAAACTGCTGGTAAAGCTAAACGTAGATTCAGTAAGATTGTTATTCACGTCGGCGGCAATGACACCCGGTTACGCCAATCGGAGGTCACTAAAATTAATATTGCTTCGGTGTGTGAATATGCAAAAACGATGTCAGACTCCGTAGTTTTCTCTAGACCCCTCCCAAATCTGACCAGTGATGACATGTTTAGCCGCATGTCATCATTTAACCGCTGGCTGTCCAGGTGGTGTCCAGCAAATGATGTGGGTTTCGTTAATAATTGGCAAACTTTCTGGGGAAAACCTGGTCTTATTAGGAGAGACGGCATTCATCCCACTTTGGATGGAGCTGCTCTCATTTCTAGGAACCTGGCAAACTTTATTAGTAATTTAAATCCCTGACAACCCAGAGTTGAGACCAGGACTCAGAGTCGCAGTCCTATACGCCTCTCTGAGCTTCTAGTGCAGTTACCCAGCCATAGTTTTCATAGTTTTATACAAACGGTGTCTGTCCCCCGACCACCTAAATTATTTAAATCTAAAATTAAACAAAGAGGAGTTGTGCATAACAACCTCATAAAAATTAAAACCTCTTCTGTGACAGAAAGACAAAACAGGAGAATTAAATGCGGACTGTTGAATATCAGGTCTCTATCGTCTAAAGCAGTGTTAGTAAACGAATTAATATCAGATAATCATATTGATTTACTCAGTCTCACTGAAACCTGGCTGTGTCCAGATGAATATGTTAGTCTAAATGAGTCCACTCCTCCCAGTCATAGTAATACCCACATTCCTCGAGGCAGCGGCCGAGGAGGGGGAGTTGCAGCCATTTTTAACTCTAGCCTGTTAATCAGCTCTAAACCTAAACTAGATTATAATTCATTTGAAAGCCTCGTTTTTAGTCTTTTACATCCAACCTGGAAAACCTCGCAGCCACTTTTATTTGTTATAGTGTACCGTGCTCCTGGCCCGTATTCTGAATTTGTATCTGAATTCTCAGAGTTTTTATCCAGTTTAGTTCTTAAATCAGATAGTTATTATTGTAGGCGATTTTAACATTCATGTCGACGTTGATAATGACTCCCTGGCTACCGCGTTTATCTCATTATTAGACTCCATTGGCTTCAGTCAGGGTGTACATGAACCCACTCATTGTTTTAACCATACCATCGATCTAGTTCTGACGTATGGAATTGAAATTGATAACCTAAAAGTCTTTCCACAGAATCCCACGCTATCGGATCATTATCTGATTACTTTTGATTTCTTTTTACTCGATTACACGCCACTCAGCAACAGTTACTATCCTAGATGTTTATCAGATAGTGCTGTTGCAAAATTTAAGGAAAAGATTACTCCGTCGTTAAATTCAATACCAAGTCCCTCAGTAACAGAGGTTTCCCGTGCCGACTTTGATCATTTTGTCGATAGCGCCGTAGGCTCGCTGCGAACAACACTCGACTCTGTAGCTCCTCTTAAAAAGAAGTTAACAAAGCAAAGAAAGTTCGCTCCTTGGTATAACTCTCAAACCCGTAAGTTAAAACAAATATCGCGAAAATTTGAAAGGAACTGGCGATTAACCAAACTGGAAGAATCTCGTTTAATCTGGACAGACAGTCTCAAAACTTATAAGAGGGGCCTCCGCAATGCCAGAGCAAACTATTTCTCAGCATTAATAGAAGACAATAAGAACAACCCCAGGTTTCTTTTCAGCACTATAGCCAGGCTGACTGAGAGTCACAGCTCTATTGAGCCTTGTATTCCTTTAGCCCTTAGCAGTAATGATTTTATGAGCTTTTTTAATGACAAAATTCTAACTATTAGAGGCAAAATTCATGACCTCCTGTCCTCAGATAGTACCTATCTAACCTCAAACACAGCTGTAAGACCTAATATATATTTAGATTGCTTCTCCCCAATTTCTCTTCAAGAATTAACTGCAGTGATTTCTTCATCCAAATCATCAACGTGTCTCTTAGACCCCATCCCAACTAGGCTACTTAAGGAGGTCTTTCCTTTAGTTAACACTCATATATTAGATATGATCAATATATCCTTATTAACAGGCTATGTACCACAGTCTTTTAAGGTAGCTGTAATTAAACCTCTACTAAAAAAGCCCTCCCTGGATCCAGAGGTGTTAGCCAACTATAGACCAATATCTAATCTTCCCTTTATGTCAAAGATCCTTGAGAAAGTAGTCGCAGACCAGCTGTGTGATTTTCTCCATGATAATAATCTATTTGAGGAATTTCAGTCAGGATTTAGAGTGCATCATAGCACTGAGACAGCACTAGTTAAAATTACAAATGACCTTCTGATTGCTTCAGACAAAGGACTCGTCTCTGTACTTGTTTTATTAGATCTTAGTGCGGCGTTTGACACAATTGACCATCAAATTCTACTGCAGAGACTGGATCACTTAATTGGCCTAAAAGGTTCTGCACTGAGCTGGTTTAAATCTTATTTATCTGATCGTTTTCAGTTTGTTCACGTTCATAATGAAATATAATAAAGTTTGTTTTGGAGTTCCGCAAGGTTCTGTGCTCGGACCAATCCTGTTTACCCTATATATGCTTCCTTTAGGTAACATCATTAGAAATCACTCTATAAATTTCCATTGTTATGCGGATGATACTCAGTTGTATTCATTGATGAAGCCAGAAGAAAGTAATCAATTAACTAAACTCCATAACTGCCTTAAAGACATAAAAACTTGGATGAGCACCAATTTCCTGATGTTAAATTCAGACAAAAGTGAAGTTATTGTTCTTGGCCCCAAACAACTCAGAGACTCTTTATCTGATGACATAGTTTCTCTAGATGGCATTGCTCTGGCCTCTAGCACTACCGTAAGAAACCTCGGAGTAATATTTGATCAAGATTTGTCTTTTAATTCTCATTTAAAACAAACCTCACGGACTGCATTTTTTCATCTGCGTAATATTGTGAAAATTAGGCCTATCCTGACCCGAAAAGATGCAGAAAAATTGGTCCACGCTTTTGTTACCTCAAGGCTGGATTACTGTAACTCTCTATTATCAGGTAGCTCTAGTAAGTCCTTAAAAACTCTCCAGCTAATTCAGAATGCAGCAGCACGTGTACTAACAGGAACTAAGAAACGAGATCATATCTCTCCTGTTTTAGCTTCTCTGCACTGGCTCCCTGTAAAATCCAGAATTGAATTTAAAATCCTACTGTTAACTTATAAAGCTCTAAATGGACAAGCTCCGTCATATCTTAGAGAGCTCATAGTGCCTTATTATCCCACCAGAACACTGTGCTCTGAGAACGCAGGGTTACTCGTGGTCCCTAAAGTCTCCAAAAGTAGATCAGTGTTCCACCTATGTTACAAGGTGTGTTCCACCTATGTTACGAGGTGTGTTCCACGTATATAATGAGGTGTGTTCCACGTATATAATGAGGTGTGTTCCATGTATATAACGAGGTGTGTTCCATGTATATAACGAGATGTGTTCCACTATGTTACAAGGTGTGTTCCACCTATGTTACGAGGTGTGTTCCACATATATAACGAGGTGTGTTCCACATATATAACGAGGTGTGTTCCATGTATATAACGAAATGTGTTCCACCTATGTTACGAGGTGTGTTCCATGTATATAACGAGATGTGTTCCACCTATGTTACGAGGTGTGTTCCACGTACATAACGAGGTTTTGGTTTCTTACTTATGGTTGCGGTCCAGAGTCCGGTCCACTTTCCCCGTCACAACATTCCAGATGTACAGAGCTCCGTCAGCTGATCCTCCGGCCACGTAGCTGCCATCAGGACTGAACACAACAAACAAACAAACAATCAAAAACTGAGCTGACTAAAATAAATCCCTCCCATTATCAGGAGGCTTTTAATGTGAAACAGGAAGTGTCACTGACAGGAAGTTTAACAGTGACTGAGTAAAGACCAAAATACAGGACCAAAATATTATTATTACTATTATTATTATTATTATTATTATTATTATTATTATTATCATCATCATCATTAAAATACAATTGATCAGAATTAATTCATATTTGTTCTTTTTATTTTACACACATATACATATATATGCGTGTATATGTGTGTATACACGATGAGTTTACGAACACTCCACAGTGACGATATCTGCAGACTGTAAACTCTCTGACACGCCCCCTAAACAAGGAAACTAATGAGTGTTGGACCCACCTGAAGGTGACTCTGGTCCAGTCGGCTCCACACTTGAAACCCTGAGCACTATACACACACACACACACACACACACACACACACACACACAGAGTAATAATTTGTTTTCATCATCGACTTTAAATAGAAGAAGAAACAGGAAGTCTTGAGTGTTTGAGATGTCAGCAGGACTCTGATCTGACTCCTCCTCCTGTATAACCGTCTCACTATCGACTCACCTGAAGGTCTGTCTGACGGCGTTGGTGCGCAGGTCGATGATCTTCACCAGGTCGTCTCTAGAGCAGGTGAGCAGCTCGGAGCGGTCGTGGTTCAGGTCCAGAGATGTGACTCTGCCCAGCAGCTCCAGTTCCTTCACTATACTCTCCGCTCTGACACACAGACGCCATGACACCATCAGTTCCTACAAAACCTACAGAACTCATTCAGTCCTGAAAACATCAATGCGTGAAATATTAATAAACACAGAGAGGACAGTCAAAACGTCCACACCTGTCCAACCCCAGCTGTCCTCACTCTCAAACTAAGGACAGAAATCTTCTGCTTGTCGTCTTCACTTGTCCAACCCCACCTGTCCCCCTCTCAGACTGAGTAATAAAAAGTACCTGATGTCCCAGAATCGAACTTTCTTGTCAAAGTGTCCGCTCATGACGCACTGCTCCGTGCACACGATGTCATTACAGCTGGAACCAGCGAACACCGTCTTGGTACCTGCACAGGTGAGACAGCAGGGGATGACGGGATGAGCTGAGCGGACTGAGACTGTTGACCACCTGTCCCTGACAACTGTCCAATCACGTACAGACTTTGTTGCGAAGGTCCCACAGTTTGAGTGTTCGATCGTAGCTCCCGGAGACGATTCGAGTGTTGTCCAATAGGAATCGAGCTGACAGCACCTTCCCGCTGTGACCTGTCAAGGTGTGCTGGAGGGACACACAGATATACAACTGACGTACACCGGACATGTTGTCTATTGGTGTGTTACAGTCTAACACAACTGTTATGATGCCTGTGGATATTCTCATTCATCCAGGTGTTCATTCAACCAGTGACATCACTGGCCTTGTGAAGACCTCCCCAGAGGTTAAATACCTGGGTGGTTACACACCAGTTTGTCAGACTAGTTCCAGCCTAGTCAGACAAGCATGAACTGATGAAGCCTCTTGGATAAGAGGTGAAACTACTTCTAAGACAAAACCAAGTCCAGTTGCGTTTGATTCAGTTGCCTTGAGATAACTGTTATCATTGATACTTTAAAGTGCTGTGGTGATTAAGTTTTAATGAACTTATAATAATGTCTTGTGATGTCACATGATGAAGATGTGTCATGTCTTTATGGTCTCAGCAGAAAAATGAGATCAGCACTCAGGCCCCGCCTCATCAGCCTCACGCTCCATGCTGATTGGTTCTGTTGGATGTGACTCATCATCACACTGAGCCTGTAGGGTCTCTGTACAGACTCAGACTGTGATGTCACTTCCTGTCTGTCAGCAGCCCCTGGGACCATCACTGCATCACTAGAGCACGATGGGAGCACAGAGCAGGGGCTGCTGGGAGCCAAAATGGCCAACACAGGGGAACCTGAGGTTCAGACCTTTTACATCACATCACTGACCAGAAGACTGACGGTAAGTTATCTGTCGTCTAACCCTAACCCTAGCTCACATATATACGTATAAATAAATATAACTCGTATAAATGAAACACTGCTGATCGAACAGGACACCTGTCAGACAGGTAAAGACTGATCAGTGTCTCATCATGATGTAGTGTGAGGTGAGAGCTGTAAAGACTCACCCTCAGTCTGTAGTCATCCACAGTCCAGATACGACTGGCAAAGTCGTTTGACGCTGCCAGCAGGTACGATCCCTAAAGACACAAAACAAATATGAACCCAGCAGGTACGATCCCTAAAGACACAAAACAAATATATGAACACAACAGGTACGATCCCTAAAGACACAAAACAAATATGAACCCAACAGGTACGATCCCTAAAGACACAAAACAAATATATGAACACAACAGGTACGATCCCTAAAGACACAAAACAAATATGAACCCAACAGGTACGATCCCTAAAGACACAAAACAAATATATGAACCCAACAGGTACGATCCCTAAAGACACAAAACAAATATATGAACCCAACAGGAAATAACCATAAAGACAAAAAACAAAAAAGAACCCAACAGTTAAGATCCATAAAGACAAAAAACAAATATATGAACCCAACAGGTACGATCCCTAAAGACACAAAACAAATATGAACCCAACAGGTAAGATCCCTAAAGACACAAAACAAATATATGAACCCAACAGGTACGATCCCTAAAGACACAAAACAAATATGAACCCAACAGGTACGATCCCTAAAGACACAAAACAAATATATGAACCCAACAGGTACGATCCCTAAAGACACAAAACAAATATGAACCCAACAGGTAAGATCCCTAAAGACACAAAACAAATATATGAACCCAACAGGTACGATCCCTAAAGACACAAAACAAATATATGAACCCAACAGGTACGATCCCTAAAGACACAAAACAAATATATGAACACAACAGGTACGATCCCTAAAGACACAAAACAAATATATGAACCCAACAGGTACGATCCCTAAAGACACAAAACAAATATATGAACCCAACAGGTACGATCCCTAAAGACACAAAACAAATATGAACCCAACAGGTACGATCCCTAAAGACACAAAACAAATATATGAACCCAACAGGTACGATCCCTAAAGACACAAAACAAATATATGAACCCAACAGGTACGATCCCTAAAGACACAAAACAAATATATGAACCCAACAGGTAAGATCACTAAAGACACAAAACAAATATATGAACCCAACAGGTACGATCCCTAAAGACACAAAACAAATATATGAACCCAACAGGTACGATCCCTAAAGACACAAAACAAATATATGAACCCAACAGGTACGATCCCTAAAGACACAAAACAAATATATGAACCCAACAGGTACGATCCCTAAAGACACAAAACAAATATGAACCCAACAGGTACGATCCCTAAAGACACAAAACAAATATGAACCCAACAGGTACGATCCCTAAAGACACAAAACAAATATATGAACCCAACAGGTACGATCCCTAAAGACACAAAACAAATATGAACCCAACAGGTACGATCCCTAAAGACACAAAACAAATATATGAACCCAACAGGTACGATCCCTAAAGACACAAAACAAATATATGAACCCAACAGGTACGATCCCTAAAGACACAAAACAAATATATGAACCCAACAGGTACGATCCCTAAAGACACAAAACAAATATATGAACCCAATAAAATATTATTAACCCAACAGGTGTGATGTGTTTGATCATTACATGTATTTATAAGTGAGGACAGTTCAGGTATCCTGAGACTTTTACAGTCAAAGATAAACGATACTCCTGTCTGTTACTTTCAGTATTTGAGATTGTACATTTTGTTTTATCAGTTTTCCGACTGAAGTTTTTAGTCTGTGCTTTAATTCAGCTTGTTTGACCAAAAAAACTCTTTATTCAGTATTTTACTTAAAATGATAAAATGACCAAATTTAACTTCTCACAGTATAAATAACCTGTGAATAGTGTTTTTTTTACAGACTTATTGATGAGGCATGAAAATAAGTGCAGATTAATGAGTAATAACAGTCAGCTGCAGCTCTGGAGGAAACATAAACCAAACATTCCCACATTTATCATCTGGACGCACATGGTGCTGAACTTTAACACAGTGAGACTGAAACACAAGCACAGATGTGTGTTAAAGAACCAAACATTCTGTCTTCATGTAAGAATATGTGTTAATAAAAAAACTAATTATCTTTGGACGTCCACGCGTCCATCTGACCGACCAGGAGGTAAAACACTTACAGCGCTGTCGAACTCAATGCTGGTGATTCCAGCGTTACTGCCAGTCAGAGCTCCTTTAGGCTCACAGCGACCTGCGCGCACACACACACACACACACACACACACACACACACACACACACACACGAATAATAATAAATATAACAGTAAGTTCAGAGTTCAAAGGAGACAGAAGAAACATGAGGACAAAGTTAAGTTCAACCTGAGACAGTTTTAAGATGTGATTTAAAGTCCTGACAGTCAGAAACCAGCAGTAATAAACAGTGTCTGCAGTTAGGATTGGTCGACCCTCACAGCACCCCCTTCTGTTGGACCATATATTAAAGAATAATAAATAACTGTGATAAATGACATTTTTGTCATGTTGAGACATTTGAACTTAGAAAACGACTAATTATAAAAACAATAAAAGACATTAATAATAAAGTATTTAAAGGATCAACCTGCTGTCAGACCAACACCAGTCTGAAGCTACTTCCTGTTTCCACCCTCCACTCACCGGCCACCACCTCCCACAGCTTCACCCTGCGGTCCATCCCTCCCGTTGCTAGGAGACGAGAGCCGGGGCTGAACCTCACTGCGTTCACCTCACCGTCGTGAGCTTCCTGAACACACACACACACACACACACACACACACACACAGTCAGGGTTTGACGCCGAGCCAATAAAAACATCTGTGTGTCTTTGTCTGGCCTCAGGTTGAAAACTTGAGATCAGCTCCCTCCTCTTCCTCAGCCCAATGCTCTATCCTGATTGGTTCTGTTGGATGACATCACACTGAGCCTGTAGGGTCTCTGTACAGACTCAGGCTGTGATGTCACTTCCTGTCTGTCTGTCAGCAGCTCCTGGAACCATCAGTGCATCACTAGAGCATGATGGGAGCACAGAGAAGAGGCTGCTGGGAGCCAGAGGGCAGCAGGAGAGGATTGTGGGTAATCAGACCTTTTACTGCTCATCACTGACCAATAAGGTTACATCTGGGAAACATGCAACAACAGACACCCGGGGAAAGAGACGTCCAGGTATCAGACGCTCGAACAGAAAAACCCGAATAATACCAGCTGGTAATGTTTCCTGTTTAACCCCACCCCAGGTTACTGATGATGTCACCAATCAGCTGGTCTCCCAGTCCACCAATCACTGAGTCCACTGGTTACTCACAAACACGTGGAGAGCTGTTGAGGGGACTCGAACCTCCGCACACACTCCTGAGGGGGCCTCAGTGTTTTCAGGTGACGTGCTGAAGGAGTTGGCTGTTCGACGCCTGCTGAGGAAGAGGAGCACAGTCACAACGATGGACATGTGGACAGACAGACAGACAGACAGACAGACAAGAGAGACAGAGACAGAGAGACAGACATCAGGGCTATGAGGTTGCACGCAGCCTGATGTGGAACCAAAGTTCACAAACACGAGTTCCTCTCAGAGTCTTTTAGCTGCACACAGTTAGCAACATGCTAAGGGTTAGCACTACAAGCTGATTGGTCAGTCAGTCACATTACAGTGGAGCAGGAAGACCCGCCTTCTGTTTCCTGTTCAGCTACAGCGTCAGCGTTCTAAATGAAACATGTCCAACATGCTAACACACCTTCTTCATCATCATCATCATCATCATCATCATCACTGATGTATCGATCACCAGGACGATAAAGTTTGGGCACTTTGAATGTTTAAATAAAGTCGAGGTGGGAGGAACTGTGAACTCCTCATGAACACGTTTGAGTCATATGATTCTATGGAAACTTTTACTGTTAGTAAACAGTGTGATGTTTGTTGGTGGGCGGGGCTTAGCTGGAGGCAAAACAGCTGTCCACAGACATTAGCTAGTGCTAGCTAACAAGTTGTGTTGTCTTGTTTTAGACGATGGAGGAAGATGATGTGAGTGGTGCGTTCAGAAACACTCATTGTGAGTGTGGGAGCGCACTCTGACACAAACTGGAGCGTTGATAAATTGGGAGCGCTGTCTGAATGTAGCGTTGGGTTATCCAGAGCAGCGCACTCTCAGAGTGGCAGAGCGCACTCTGGACACTCTGTCTGTGGAGACGGAGCAGCAGAGCGCCGAGCGGAGTGAATGTGTGATTAACTTAACCGTTGGTTCATTCATGTAGAAATATAACGCTGCGTTTCTTCCACCAACAGGGCTCTCATTTTAGTGTAGAGCGTCAGACTGAATTTACCAACGCACCATGTCAGGTCACTCACTCTCCGGGACCGCCAGTGTTACTTGAATAAGTAAACACTGACCAACGGGACCAGACTGGCCGACCCGTATGCTCTCACTCAGTGGATGTTTGTTTTGCTGTGGAAGCTAACGTTAGCTAATGTCCCTGTCCTACTCTCCCTGTCTCCCTGTCCTACTGTCTATTTCTCTCTCTCCCTCCTACTGTCTCTCTCTCTGTCCAACTGTCCCTGTCCTTCTGTCCCTGTCCTACTGTCTCTCTGTCCAACTGTCCCTGTCCTACTGTCCCTGTCTCCCTGTCCTACTGTCTATTTCAATTCAATTCAATAAGCTTTATTGGCATGACTGTAGATTAACAATATTGCCAAAGACATTAAAAATTTACAAATAAAGTACAATAATAAAAGTAAGTCAGAAAACTATAAAAAAAGATTAAATATATGTTATATAATACAAAATACACCAATCTACAATACAATACACCAATATATAATATAGGGAAAAAAATGAATAAAGAAAAATGTAGATGGTGAGTTACAAGGACTGTAAATATAGACAGGTGTGTCAGGTGTTGTGATGGTTGTCCCTCAGGCTGTGGCATAACCTGACATATGTTGCTGCTGCTAAGCTGCTGACTCTGTTCTCTCCAAGGATGTGTTGCATTTTAGTTTGATCAGGCAGAGAATCAAAGTCAGTGACTTAATGTTTTATTTTTGAGAGGAAGTCGGCTCTGATGTGTCAGATATTCTGCCACCGTGTACTGTCTATTTAGACACACACACACACACACACACAGTCAGGGTTTGGCCGAGCCAATAAAAACATCTGTGTGTCTTTGTCTGGCCTCAGGTTGAAAACTTGAGATCAGCTCCTCCTCTTCCTCAGCCCAATGCTCTATCCTGATTGGTTCTGTTGGATGACATCACACTGAGCCTGTAGGGTCTCTGTACAGACTCAGGCTGTGATGTCACTTCCTGTCTGTCTGTCAGCAGCTCCTGGAACCATCAGTGCATCACTAGAGCATGATGGGAGCACAGAGAAGAGGCTGCTGGGAGCCAGAGGGCAGCAGGAGAGGATTGTGGGTAATCAGACCTTTTACTGCTCATCACTGACCAATAAGGTTACATCTGGGAAACATGCAACAACAGACACCGGGAAAGAGACGTCCAGGTATCAGACGCTCGAACAGAAAAACCCGAATAATACCAGCTGGTAATGTTTCCTGTTTAACCCCACCCCAGGTTACTGATGATGTCACCAATCAGCTGGTCTCCCAGTCCACCAATCACTGAGTCCACTGGTTACTCACAAACACGTGGAGAGCCGTTGAGGGGACTCGAACCTCCGCACACACTCCTGAGGGGGCCTCAGTGTTTTCAGGTGACGTGCTGAAGGAGTTGGCTGTTCGACGCCTGCTGAGGAAGAGGAGCACAGTCACAACGATGGACATGTGGACAGACAGACAGACAGACAGACAGACAAGAGAGACAGAGACAGAGAGACAGACATCAGGGCTATGAGGTTGCACGCAGCCTGATGTGGAACCAAAGTTCACAAACACGAGTTCCTCTCAGAGTCTTTTAGCTGCACACAGTTAGCAACATGCTAAGGGTTAGCACTACAAGCTGATTGGTCAGTCAGTCACATTACAGTGGAGCAGGAAGACCCGCCTTCTGTTTCCTGTTCAGCTACAGCGTCAGCGTTCTAAATGAAACATGTCCAACATGCTAACACACCTTCTTCATCATCATCATCATCATCATCATCATCACTGATGTATCGATCACCAGGACGATAAAGTTTGGGCACTTTGAATGTTTAAATAAAGTCGAGGTGGGAGGAACTGTGAACTCCTCATGAACACGTTTGAGTCATATGATTCTATGGAAACTTTTACTGTTAGTAAACAGTGTGATGTTTGTTGGTGGGCGGGGCTTAGCTGGAGGCAAAACAGTTCTCCACAGACATTAGCTAGCGCTAGCTAACAAGTTCTGTTGTCTTATTTTAGACGATGGAGGAAGAGGAAACGAGTGGTCCGTTCGGAGTGCCAGAGCGCACTCTGACACAAACTGGAGCGTTGATAAATTGGGAGCGCTGTCTGAATGTAGCGTTGGGTTATCCAGAGCAGCGCACTCTCAGAGTGGCAGAGCGCACTCTGGACACTCTGTCTGTGGAGACGGAGCAGCAGAGCGCCGAGCGGAGTGAATGTGTGATTAACTTAACCGTTGGTTCATTCATGTAGAAATATAACGCCGCTTCTTCCACCAACAGGGCTCTCATTTTAGTGTAGAGCGTCAGACTGAATTTACCAACGCACCATGTCAGGTCACTCACTCTTCGGGACCGCCAGTGTTACTTGAATAAGTAAACACTGACCAACGGGACCAGACTGGCGACCCGCATGCTCTCACTCAGTGGATGTTTGTTTTGCTGTGGAAGCTAACGTTAGCTAATGTCCCTGTCCTACTCTCCCTGTCTCCCTGTCCTACTGTCTATTTCTCTCTCCCTCCTACTGTCTCTCTCTCTGTCCAACTGTCCCTGTCCTTCTGTCCCTGTCCTACTGTCTCTCTGTCCAACTGTCCCTGTCCTACTGTCCCTGTCTCCCTGTCCTACTGTCTATTTCAATTCAATTCAATAATCTTTATTGGCATGACTGTAGATTAACAATATTGCCAAAGACATTAAAAATTTACAAATAAAGTACAATAATAAAAGTAAGTCAGAAAACTATAAAAAAAAGATTAAATATATGTTATATAATACAAAATACACCAATCTACAATACAATACACCAATATATAATATAGGGAAAAAATGAATAAAGAAAAATGTAGATGGTGAGTTACAAGGACTGTAAATATAGACAGGTGTGTCAGGTGTTGTGATGGTTGTCCCTCAGGCTGTGGCATAACCTGACATATGTTGCTGCTGCTAAGCTGCTGACTCTGTTCTCTCCAAGGATGTGTTGCATTTTAGTTTGATCAGGCAGAGAATCAAAGTCAGTGACTTTATGTTTTATTTTTGAGAGGAAGTCGGCTCTGATGTGTCAGATATTCTGCCACCGTGTACTGTCTATTTAGAGCCAAATAACACTGAAGTTTGCTTTGCGTTTTTGTGGTCGATGTCCAATAGTTAATGTAATGTTCTTTTTGTTTCTCTATAATTTGGTGGGTCCAGATTGTGTGAGGGCTGTGCTGAGGTCTTGTGTTGTTAGAGGAGCTGAGCCTCAGGACCAGCTGGCTGAGGGGGCTCTTCTCCATGTTCTCCTCTTGGCATTGCAGAGCTTTGTAGTGGTAGGAGTTGGGGTCACTTGTTTTAAGGTGTTTATAAAATTTGATGGCTCTTTTTTGAATTCTAATTAAAAGGGGGAATTGGCCTAGCTCAGCTCGGCACCCGTTGTTGGGGGTGTTCCTGTGCACTCTCAGGATGCTCTTGCAAATCTCTGTATGCAGGATTTCGATGGGGTGTTTGTCCCATTTTTCAAAATCTTGATTTGCAAGAGGACCCCACACCTCACTACCATACAGAATAATTGGTTCAATTATAGATTTGAATATTTTGAGCCAGATTCTAATGGGCATATTAATGTTTGAAGATTTCTTTATAGCATAGAAAGCCCTTCTTCCCTTCTCTCTGAGATCATCAACAACCAGGTTAAAGTTTCCCGTGGACATGACGTGTAGTCCTAAGTATGTGTAGTCGTGTGTGTGCTCCACCTCATGAGAGCCCAGGAAAAACCTGGTTTGGTTTCCCTGACCCCTGGGTCGTTTCTGGAATATCATAATTTTGGTTTTGTCCAGATTAACTGTCAGGGCCCAGGTCTGACAGAAGGTTTGCAGGTGATCCAGTTGCTGTTGTAGTGCTTCATGTGATGGAGCCAGCAATATGAGATCATCTGCAAACAGTAGGCATTTAACCTGTGTGTCAGACAGAGTGAGACCAGGGATGTCAGATAGTTCTAGTGATTTGGCCAATTCATCGATATAAATGTTGAAGAGGGTGGGACTGAGACTGCAGCCCTGTTTTACTCCTCTACTCTGGGGGAAGAAATCTGTTTCCATGTTGTTAATTTTAACAGCACATTTCATATGACTGTACATGGTTTTGATGATGTCATAGACCTTCCCCCCTACACCCTTCTCAATTAATTTTAAGAACAGTCCATCATGCCAAATTGAGTCGAATGCTTTTTTGAAGTCTACAAAACAAGAGAAGATTTTCCTCTTGTTTTGGTGGACGTCTTTATTAATGAGGGTGTGAAGGGTGTAGATATGGTCTGTTGTTCTATGTTTGGGTGTGAATCCTATCTGGCTCTTGCTCAGGACATCATGTTCTCTGAGGAAGTCTTGCAGTCGGCTGTTTAGGATGCTGCAGAACAACTTCCCCAGGTTGCTGCTGACACAGATGCCTCGGTAATTGTTTGGGTCGAATTTGTTTCCACTTTTAAAGATTGGTGTGATGATTCCTTCACTCCAGAGGTCAGGGAAATGTCCGACACCCAGAATAAGGTTAAATAATTTTAATATGGCAATGTTAAATTTATGGTCATCAAATTTTAGCATTTCATTTAAAATGCCATCAGGACCGCTGGCTTTCTTTGGCTGCAGTGCCTGGATTTTATTTCTCTCTCTCTCTCTGTCCTACTGTCTCTCTCTCTCTGTCCTACTGTCTCTCTCTCTCTCTCTGTCCTACTATCTATCTCTCTCTCTCTGTCCTACTGTCTATCTCTCTCTCTCTGTCCTTCTCTCTCTCTCTCTCTGTCCTACTGTGTCTCTCTCTCTCTCTCTCTGTCCTACTGTCTATCTCTCTCTCTCTCTCTCTGTCCTACTGTCTCTCTCTCTGTCCTACTGTCTCTCTCTCTCTCTCTCTGTCCTACTGTCTCTCTCTCTCTGTCCTACTGTCTCTCTCTCTCTCTCTCTGTCCTACTGTCTATCTCTCTCTCTCTCTGTCCTACTGTCTCTCTCTCTGTCCTACTGTCTCTCTCTCTGTCCTACTGTCTATCTCTCTCTCTCTCTCTCTGTCCTACTGTCTCTCTCTCTGTCCTACTGTCTCATTTAAACACATGGAGACTTGTTTTTATTCCTTGTTGTGATGAACTCAGACCGAACGTAACTCTGAACTGTCGGATAAACACATGATCAATACCAGCCTACAGTCACTGATCAGCTGATTGATGGTCAGGTCCTACAGTCACTGATCAGCTGATTGATGGTCAGGTCCTACAGTCACTGATCAGCTGATTGAGAGAAGACGAAGTCCATGATGGTTTGACTCAGGGTTGATCACTGTCACATGTTTCAGGTGATAATCAATACTGTCTCAAACTGTCTCTGTGATAAACGTCAGATCTGATTGGCAGAGCTCACCACCTCATCGACCAATCACCTGCTGTCGATCAATACTGTGATCTGACCTTTTATTGTTAATGTTTACACTCACTGACGTGTCATCATCACGTCATTATCGTGTTGGTGTGGGAGGTTAACGATGAGCTGTTACATCATCGATCAGTTAATGGGACATCACAGGAAGAAGACAGCAGGCGTGTCTTCTGTCCACACACACACACACACACACACACACACACACACACACAGTGTCTCTACAGGCTACAACTGATTATTGATTATTGATTTAGTACTGAGATTATCACCAACAATAATCTCGACACCACAAACTTCACCGAGTGTTCACACTGACAGCGCCACGATCGACCACAACTCATCCTCTGCTGCTGACAGCCAATCACAGGACTAATCTCTGCTGACAGCCAATCACACGTCACACAGATGATGAGGATGATGATGATGAGTGTTAACGAGGCGTCAGCACGGGGCGAGCTGTCAATCGAAGCGCTGACAGTGTGAACAGGTGAACACAGACACAGTCCTTCACCTGGAGAGTGGTGGGACGAGTCCAGGCTGGACACACTCAGACACGCTGCAGACGGACAGACAGGTGGACAGACAGACAGACAGGTGGTCAATGAGACGGAGCAGAGACCTGGACGCAGCTCTGATGATCTTACAGCTACATACCCAAAGATGTTGGAGATGGAGTCCAAGAGACCACCAGGAGGAGGCTGGGACATCTTCTTACTGCGGAGACATCAGAGGACACACGCTCACACAGAGATACAGGTATGATGTAAACAGAGTCTGGCGTGATGTCATCACCTCTCCATCATGACATCACCTGTCACCATCAGACCCTGAAGGACTCTGGATCAGAGTCTGAGGGACATTAAACATCTTCACCACAGTTAACCCCTCCCACTGATCAATTCTTTATAGGCCCGTTTCCACCGCAGGAACTTCGGGGTAATTTTACGGGGCCGGGGCCGTTGGTGCGTGTCTCCACCGCAGGAACCACCCCCGAAGGACAGAGTTCTGGAACTGTTACGGGGGCTAAACAAGTCCCTGCCTCGGAGTAGGTACCCAAAACGGCCCCGAAAGACTCCTGGCTGGGGCTTGGGGATTACTTGGTGCTGATTGGCTATACTCAAGGAGGGATGTGACGATAACAGAAAACAACAAAGTAGCCGGCATTTTCAAAACTCAGCAGACAAGGGTTAGCTCGTTCACATAGCTTCCACCGCCACGTAAAAAAAACTCACTAAACGGTCCGTGAAAAAAATATTTTTTTCCAGCAGATATCTTAGTTACAACATGACTGAGCTAGCAAAGCAGCTTTGTGTTGCTATGTGTAGTATTTATTCAGTTTTGGGAAATCACGATGTCTAGAAAGCATCAGCTGACAGGGACAGCTAACAGCAGCAGCAAAGCTAACATCAGGACGTCATCTGTTAAAAGCCTCCCGTTGTCGGATACGACATGAAACTACTCCAGGTAGCTCGATCATGTTGTAACTAAGACATCCGCCGGAAAAAATATTTTTCCCTGGGCCACTTCCTGAGTTATTACAGACACCACTATTGGCTAATGGCGTCCCTACTTCGCCCCGGTCAAAATGGTCGCACAACGATTACGTCACATCCAGAGCCCGTAACTTTACAGGAACCTTCCTCCTACTCCGCTCTCTCAGTGGAGACATGGCGGTTGAGAGGGCCGAGCGAGAGGACGTTCCTGTAGTAGTTCCTGCCCCTTAAATAGTACCAGGAACTTCTTCAGTGGAAACGGGCCTAATGTCGACTGATGATCACCATCCCTGGTGTCAGGACGATGACACAGTTGCTGTGGGGACGGACGTCATCACACAAGTCCACATGAGTCTCATCTGTCCACTCAGACCTGATCACAGTTTTTAGACCCAGCACACAGAGACATCCAACTGTCAGGGGTAAAGACAAAACTTCTATCAACTTCTGTCATTTAATTATCACAGACGTGACATGGGAGATGTAAATACCATTTCAGATTTGGTTTAATAAGACCTGTGGAGGTGAACCTGAACCTGTCAGAGGGAGGTGTGGTTGGTGGGTCACTGCTGACATCAGACTAACTGGATTAAGATATTTTAACGGGTTAATTTTCACGACAAAGACAAAAGATGCTGAGGACAGACTGACAGAAACGTCTCTGACGATGTCAGCAGCAAAGAGCGGTGAGTGGGTGGAGCCTCCTGTAGCTGTTGTGGGTTTCATGTCAAACTCTTTTCATTGGTTCTTCTAACAGATGACACGGAGTTAACAGATGTATCTGTCCCTGTCACACCTGTCCCTGACACACCAGTCCATGACACACCAGTCCATGACACACTCGTCCCTGACACACTCGTCCCTGACACACTCGTCCCTGACACACCCGTCCCTGACACACCCGTCCCTGTCACACCTGTCCCTGACACACCCGTCCCTGACACACCCGTCCCTGTCACACCCGTCCCTGTCACACCCGTCCCTGTCACATCTGTCCCTGTCACACCCGTCCCTGACACACCCGTCCCTGTCAAACCTCTCCTGACAGGAGTAGAGTCAGTCTGTCTCGGACACAGTCCTGTCCTCGGTCCGTCTCGGACACTGTCCTGTCCTCAGTCTGTCTTTAATGCAGTCCTGTCCTTAGTCTGCAGAGTGAGAACAGTCATGACAAACACACTTTGAAATGTCTCCCAGTGTTCCCAGTATACCGTTCTGACCTGGGAGTCCTGCTGAGCGCCCTGTTGGGTGAGGTCTCTCCGCCGCCCTTCCCTCCATCCTCTGCCAGGACCTCGATGTCATCGTCCCTGTGGACAGAGACACAGTGAGGACAGAGACAGAGTGAGGACACAGCGAGGACAGAGACACAGCGAGGACAGAGACACAGTGAGGAAAGAGACACAGTGAGGACACAGCGAGGATAGAGACCGAGTGAGGACACAGCGAGGACAGAGACACAGCGAGGACAGAGACACAGTGAGGACACAGCGAGGATAAAGACCGAGTGAGGACACAGGGAGGATAGAGACACAGCGAGGACACAGTGAGGACAGAGACACAGTGAGGACACAGTGAGGATAGAGACTGAGTGAGGACACAGCGACGATAGAGACAGCGAGGAAAGAGACACAGTGAGGACAGAGACACAGTGAAAACAGAGACAAAGTGAGGACACAGTGAGGACAGAGACACAGTGAGGACACAGCGACGATAGAGACAGTGAGGAAAGAGACACAGTGAGGACAGAGACACAGTGAGGACACAGCAAGGATAGAGACACAGCAAGGAAAGAGACAGTGAGGATAGAGACAAAGTGAGGATAGAGACAGCGAGGATAGAGACACAGTGAGGAAAGAGACGCAGCGAGGACACAGCGAGGATAGAGACACAGTGAGGAAAGAGACGCAGCGAGGACACAGCGAGGATAGAGACACAGTGAGGAAAGAGACACAGTGAGGACACAGTGAAGACACAGTGAGGACACACAAATCATGTGGCATAGTTGAGATACTAACGGGTCGATGGGCAGAGGCTCTTTGGCGGCATCGGCCAGTTCCTTCTGCAGCTTAGCCTGTCTGCGTCTGAAACAGTGACATCACAGCATGTCATTAAACACCACAGAAGAAGAGCATGTCTGAAACAGTGATATCACAGGGTGTTATTTAACACCACAGAAACTGTTGTGCTGCAGACAGGAAGGCTCTGCAGCGGGTGGTGAAGACTGCCCAGAAGATCGCAGACAGTAGCCTGCCCACCCTGTCAGACATCTATCGGCCCGTTTCCACTGAAGAAGTTCCTGGTACTATTTAAGGGGCAGGAACTACTACAGGAACGTCCTCTCGCTCGGTCCTCTCAACCGCCATGTCTCCACTGAGAGAGCGGAGTAGGAGGAAGGTTCCTGTAAAGTTACGGGCTCTGGATGTGACGTAATCGTTGCACGACCATTTTGACTAGGGTGACGTAGGGTCGCCGTTAGCTGATAACTCACTAAATGGCCCGTGAAAAAAATATTTTTTCCAGCGGATGTCTTAGTTACAACATGATCGAGCTACCTGGAGTAGTTTCATGTCGGGACGTATCCGACAATGGGAGGCTTTTAACAGATGACGTCCTGATGTTAGCTTTGCTGCTGTTAGCTGTCCCTGTCAGCTGATGCTTTCTAGACATCATGATTTCCCAAAACTGAATAAATACTACACATAGCAACACAAAGCTGCTTTGCTAGCTCAATCATGTTGTAACTAAGATATCTGCTGGAAAAAATTGTTTTTTCACGGACCATTTACTGAGTTGTTTTTTACATGGCGGCGGAAGCTATGTGAACGAGCTAACCCTCGTCTGTTGAGTTTTGAAAATGCTGGCTATTTTGTTGCTTTCTGTTGTCGTCACATCCCTCCTTGAGTATAGCCAATCAGCACCAAGTAATCCCCAAGCCCCAGCCAGGAGTCTTTCGGGGCCGTTTTGAGTACCTACTCCGAGGCAGGGCCTTTGTTTAGCCCCCGTAAAAGTTCCAGAACTCTGTCCTTCGGGGGTGGTTCCTGCGGTGGAGACACGCACCAACGGCCCCGGCCCCGTAAAATTACCCCGAAGTTCCTGCGGTGGAAACGGACCTAATGCCATCAGGTGCAGGAGGAAGGCCCTCTGCATCATGAAGGACTCCACCCACCCAGCCAATGGACTGTTTGCCCCCCTCCCCTCAGGAAGAAGGCTGCGCAGCATAAAGGCAAGAACCACCCGGCTGAAATAGAGCTTCTTTCCAGAAACTGTGAGACTCATGAACTCTTGAACTTTTAATGCTGCTGGTCCTTTTTGTTATATATTTTGTCAACTTTTTTTTTTTTTGTTAATGTTTTAAATTTATTTTCTTTCAGTTATGCACTTAATGGGCATGTGCAATTACGGTGCTATATCCTCACACTACCTCTACACATTATTTATGTTTTTATTTATTGATATCTATTGCAATGTTATTTTTAGTGCCTATGTTTTTGTTTTGTTTTTCTCTACTCCAGTGTTTTACTGTTTCTTTTATCTTTGTTTCCCTAACCGGGACCTGAGTACAATTTTCGTTGCCTTCGTGTACCAACATGTTCCGGTAATGACAATAAACTTCCTTGAATCCCTTGAAAAAGAAGAGAGCGTCTGAAATAGTGACATCACACAGTATATAATAATGCTGTGTGATGTAATTTCTGTGGTGTTTATTAAAACAGGGTGTGGAGGGCGGGGCAGTTACCTGCTGTCCTTCTCGTTCTCGGCGTTGAGCTTGTTGGCCTCCTGAGCCTTCTCGGCCATCCAGCGGGACACCAGCTCCTGGTTGTCCTCGGTGGTCTTCCTCAGTTTCTCCTCCAGAGCAGAGAAGGTGATCTGCAGAGCGTCGTACTCGTCCTTCAGCGTCTGGTTGGCCCTCTCCAGGTCCTGCAGGAAGTCACATCACCATAAACGCCTCTGACAACCTTCACTGTGACATCAGCAATGTCAGCACCGCCTCAACGCAAACAGGTCCAAGCTTACACAGCCTCTGATGCTAACGCAGCTTATGATGCTAACGCAGCCTCAGTCGCTAATGCAGCCTCTGACACTAACGCGGCTTATGATGCTAACACAGCCTCAGTCGCTAACACAGCCTCTGACGCTAAGGCAGCTTATGACGCTAACGCAGCATATGACGCTAACGCAGCCTCTGACGCTAACGCAGCTTCAGTCTGTAGCGCAGCCTCAGACGCTAACGCAGCCTCAGACGCTAACGCAGCCTCTGACGCTAACGCAGCCTCTGATGCTAACGCAACCTCTGAAGCTAACGCTGCCTCTGACGCTAACGCAACCTAAGTCTCTAACACAGCCTCTGATGCTCACGCAGCCTCAGGTGGTAATGTAGCCTCTGATGTTAACGCAGCCTCTAATGCTAACTAGGGATTTAATGATTACTGGTAAAATTCCTGACGGTTATTATTAGATGTTGTATGCTGTAAAGCCCTGTGAGGCAAATTGTGATTTGTGATATTGGGCTTTATAAATAAAATTGATTGATTGATTGATTGATTGATATTACCATTTCAAATTTTAATTATCATTAAAATCGTGTTTGATTACCGCACTTTGAAAAACTCACGGTGATACGGCTCATTGCCTGGAAAAGCAGCAGCAGTCCCTCAGACACAGGCGCGCATGTGCAGTTTGCAATGTTGGCCTCTGAAAACATGGCAGAAGGCACCAAAGTCACCCGAGATTTTTCCCCCCTCTAAAAGGACAAAGTCTGAAGTCTGGACGCATTTTGGATTTTAAAAGTATACTGAGGGGAAACTAATTGAAGATAGTCACCCTGTCTGCAGAAAATGCAGAAGGAAAGTCCCGGCAAAGGGGGTAACGTTTCAAATTTGATGAGCCATCTCCGTGACCACCACCCACAACTACACAATGAGTGTACCTGTGCCTGGCACACACTACACGATTTTTCTGCCCGTTCTGAAAATCATTATGTCACATTAATTGTGGAGTCATAAAATTGTGCCGTGACTTGGCCGACAGACATGACACACTACACGCTGGTACTCACCAATTATCCCTGGTCATCTTTTACGACGTGTGTGATGTCATCAGGTTATTCTTGTCCTAGTTTTATTACTTTTACTATTATTTCAGTCACTGTCTGTTCATGTGTCAGCCGACATGTTGTTGTAGTAACGTAAAAACATCAGCAGATGGCAGGAGCTACATTTGAAGTACTGTATGTAAACATACAAGTCACCGAATCTTACACAACATGTTCCTGCAAATGTTTCAGAATAAAAGTCTATTTAGAAAATGGAGGGATTACTCTCAGCCGGGGTTATAAGGGGCTTTTAATTTGAAACAAATTCAGGCAGTGCCTATACAAAACTAACTGCATAATTTTACGATGCAGTTAGTTTTGCATAGGCACTTTATGCATTTTTATTCATGCCCATCTATCTTAACTCCTCTCTGGAGCAAACTGGACTGATTTCATAGTCTATTTTACTTATATTTATTCTTATTTATATGTATTTATTGTGCATAGTGTCATTTGTGTTGTGTGTCTTTTTTATTTTATGCCACTGTCAAAGACAAATTTCCATTTTATGTAAAGTTTGATGGACAAAGTCTAAGTAGTGTTGAGTTTGAAATGACGGTGCGATATGACAACAGAGCAGATAAAAAGTAAAAATATAAACACACAGAGGGATTAATAAATAATGGACCGTCTATAATGTAGTCTGTTTCAGATGAAGCTGGGAGCCTCTGCAGCTGTGGTGAGTAAAAGCCCCGCCGCTATTTGTTAATGTTATTACTTTATGTCCGTCTCCATTATGAAGAAATAACATTGTTTGCTAGCTTGATGCTGATGACAGTAACGTTAACTCAGCAGGTTGACAAAGTGCCTCTGCTGTTTCACACCATCATTTCCCCCTTTTACTCTGTGTGGTAACATCCCTAGAGGAAATATTAAAAACGCCGGAGTGTTGTTGACCTACAGTTGTCTATGGCAGCAGCTAACTCTGTGTTTCTATTAGTCAAAGTGACGGCTGTGATGGGAATAATTGTTAACGACAAGAAGAAAATCAAACATGCTAGACTTTGTTACACAGAAAGTACATTGTACTCTTTATTCTATTTGTTTTTTAAAATCAAACTTGGTTAAATGATTTCAGTGTGTGTAAAAGTACTTTTTGAACTGTCAGACCCACCCTGTACTCTGTGCTAACGTTAATATAACGTTCTCCTCCTCCTGTCAGACCCACCCTGTACTCTGTGCTAACGTTAATATAACGTTCTCCTCCTCCTGTCAGACCCACCCTGTACGCTGTGCTCAGTCATCTGTCTCAGTGTGTTCATGTTAATAAAGTTCCTTTGAATGAATAACAGGATCATGTGGCCAGCATCATGTCTGATCTTAAAGGGTTAACCTCCAATACGTCACATGATGAAGGCCTCAGGTTGAAAACTTGAGATCAGCTCCCTCCTCTTCCTCAGCCCAATGCTCTATCCTGATTGGTTCTGTTAGATGACATCACACTGAGCCTGTAGGGTCTCTGTACAGATTCAGGCTGTGATGTCACTTCCTGTCTGTCTGTCAGCAGCTCCTGGAATAATCAGTGCATCACTAGAGCATGATGGGAGCACAGAGCAGGGGCTGCTGGGAGCCAGAGGGCAGCAGGAGAGGATTGTGGGTAATCAGACCTTTTACTGCTCATCACTGACCTTCATCATGTGTCTGCACGGTTATACCGTTACGTCTGTCTGTCTGTCTGTCTGTCTGTACTAGAGGCTGACATTTTTTCGGGATTCCCACAGGATGGGAATCAGTTTCACTATTCTTCACGTGATTGGGACGGGATGGGAAAAAAGTCAACGGGAGCGTTCGGCACTGGGAATCATAATTAGGCCTGTCGCGAAATGCGATGAGTCGGTTAATTGCACGGTAAATTAAAAGGCATTAATTGCCACACACACACACACACACACACACACACACACACACACACACACACGGTGCAATCTTCGTGAGGGGGAGACGAGGTGGAGAAGAAAACAGAGTTGAGCGTCAGAGAAAGACAGGGAACTTGTCCCTAACCCAAACACCATAGCACATAAAACACATAGATGTGTTTTTTTACTGTAACTGAAACACAACACAGGAGAGGGATGGGACGGGAGTCATTCTTGTGGGACTGGGACGGGACAAGATTTTTTTTTTCCTTTTTCATGGGATTGGGACGGGATGGGATTATTTTTGTGAGAGTGGGACGGGACTGAAAATCCACTCCCATGTCACCCTCTAGTCTGGACACTGTCTGTCTGTCTGTCTGTCTGTCTCAGTGTCAGCACAGACACCCGAGTGTCCAGGTGAGGTGTCTTACCTGCAGGTAGCTCCTCAGCTCTCGGCACTCTCCCTCCAGACTTGAGATCTGCTGCTGGTACTCCATCATTCTGAGGACACACCATCATCATCATCAGTGACATCATCCCTGTCCTCACAGACATGCTGCTACAATGTGTATAGTGAGTATTCTGATTACTGTGAGTATTGTGTGTGAACTGTTAGTAATCTGATTACAATGAGTACGTACTTGGCCTCATTGCTCTGGATCTCTTTGTCCTTCTGTTGGATCTGGTTGTTGAGTTCGATCACACTCTGAGCCAGCTGCAACACAGACACAGCAGTCAGCATGTCTCAAGAACATTCCAGGACATTCCAGGACCCAACCACACCAAGATGCGTCAGACGTGTTGATTGGATAATGAAGGTCAGGAGGGGTCACATGTCACAGTCAACATGACTATTGTTCCTGGAAACATCTCAGATATGAAGAGCACTCAGTCTGTCACACACATCTTCACCACCATCACCATTATTACCATCTTCATCATCACCATCACCATCATCATCATCACCACCATCGTCACTCCGACAAGATCATGTGACTCAGTCAATCTGTAGGAACATCTTTTAAAGTAACACTGTTTTCACAGCAGCTCCACTTCAACCGGTTCAACCCTGACAGGAAACCAGCAGCTCCGCTCCTTCACAATAACAGCCTCGGTTAGCAGCTTCACTCCTTCACAATAAAAGCCTGTCAGCAGCTTTGCTCCTTCACAATAAAAGCCTCGGTTAGCAGCTTCACTCCTTCACAATAAAAGCCTCTGTTAGCGGTTTCACTCCTTCACAATAAAAGCCTGTTAGCAGCTTCACTCCTTCACAATAAAAGCCTGTCAGCAGCTTTGCTCCTTCACAATAAAAACCTCTGTTAGCGGTTTCACTCCTTCACAATAAAAACCTCTGTTAGCGGTTTCACTCCTTCACAATAAAAGCCTGTTAGCAGCTTCACTCCTTCACAATAAAAGCCTGTCAACTGCTCCACTCCTTCAAAATAAAAGCCTCTGTCAGCTGCTCCACTCCTTCACAATAAAAGCCTCTGTCAGCTGCTCCACTCCTTCACAGTAAAAGCCTCTGAGTGTCTGAGTTTCCTCATTGGCTGTAAAAACTAAAGAACATGATGGACGTCTGTGGGCGGAGCTAAATGAGTAAATAAAACATGTAATGATTCTGTTCTCTGGTCGGGACAGGACTGTGTCACATCAGCTAGTCTCACTGTCCACCAATCAGCTCTCACTCCTGTAACACTGCAGGTGTTACCACAGCAACAGTGGAGACAATAAACAAACAGCGCCCACTCACACAATGATGGAATCGTTTCTTTAATATGAAGATGACATCACTTCCTGTGTATGCGTACAGATGACTGACCTCTCCTCGTTTCTTGTGCAGCTCCGTCAGTTCCTCCTGGTGTTTGATTCTCATCTGAGACATTTCCTGCTGCAGCACGTCGCTGCGGCTCCAGTCTGCCGCCGAGCTGAGGGACAGGACAGGGACACAGGTCAGAGGGGACACAGGTCAGAGGGGACACAGGTCAGAGGGGAACACAGGTCAGAGGGGAACACAGGTCAGAGGGGGACACGGGTCAGAGGGGGACACGGGTCAGAGGGGGACACAGGTCAGAGGGGAACACAGGTCAGAGGGGAACACAGGTCAGGGGGGAACACAGGTCAGGGGGGACACAGGTCAGTGGGGACACAGGTCAGGGGGGAACACAGGTCAGGGGGGAACACAGGTCAGGGGGGACACGGGTCAGGGGGAACACAGGTCAGAGGGGAACACAGGTCAGGGCCCACCACAGGTCAGCCGGGACACAGGTCAGGGGGAACACAGGTCAGGGGGGACACAGGTCAGAGGGGACACAGGTCAGAGGGGACACAGGTCAGAGGGGAACACAGGTCAGGGGGGAACACAGGTCAGGGGGGAACACGGGTCAGGGGGGACACAGGTCAGGGGGGACATTAGAAGGGACACAGGTCAGAGGGGACACAGGTCAGAGGGGACATTAGAAGGGACACAGGTCAGAGGGGACACAGGTCAGAGGGGACACAGGTCAGAGGGGAACACAGGTCAGAGGGGAACACAGGTCAGGGGGAACACAGGTCAGGGGAGACATTAGAAGGGACACAGATCAGAGGGGACACAGGTCAGAGGGGACATTAGAAGGGACACAGATCAGAGGGAACACAGTTCAGGGGGGAACACAGGTCAGGGGGGACACGGGTCAGGGGGAACACGGGTCAGGGGGAACACGGGTCAGGGGGGAACACAGGTCAGGGGGGACATTAGAAGGGACACAGGTCAGAGGGGACACAGGTCAGAGGGGACATTAGAAGGGACACAGGTCAGAGGGGACACAGGTCAGAGGGGACACAGGTCAGAGGGGAACACAGGTCAGAGGGGACACGGGTCAGGGGGAACACAGGTCAGGGGGGACATTAGAAGGGACACAGATCAGAGGGGACACAGGTCAGAGGGGACATTAGAAGGGACACAGGTCAGAGGGGACACAGGTCAGAGGGGACACAGGTCAGAGGGGAACACAGGTCAGAGGGGAACACAGGTCAGAGGGGACACGGGTCAGGGGGGACACGGGTCAGGGGGGACACAGGTCAGAAGGCACACAGGTCAGAGGCGAACGCAGGACACGGGGGACACAGGTCAGGGGGGACACAGGTCAGAGGGGACACAGGTCAGAGGGGACACAGGTCGGGGGGGACACAGGTCAGAAGGCACACAGGTCAGAGGCGAACGCAGGTCAGAGGGGATACAGGACAGGGGGGACACAGGTCAGAGGGGAACACAGGTCAGGGGGGACACGGGTCAGAGGGGAACACAGGTCAGGGGGGACATTAGAAGGGACACAGGTCAGAGGGGACACAGGTCAGAGGGGAACACAGGTCAGGGGGGACACGGGTCAGGGGGAACACAGGTCAGGGGGGACATTAGAAGGGACACAGGTCAGAGGGGACACAGGTCAGAGGGGACATTAGAAGGGACACAGGTCAGAGGGGACACAGGTCAGAGGGGACACAGGTCAGAGGGGACACAGGTCAGAGGGGAACACAGGTCAGAGGGGACACGGGTCAGAGGGGAACACGGGTCAGAGGGGAACACGGGTCAGAGGGGAACACAGGTCAGGGGGGACACGGGTCAGGGGGGACACGGGTCAGGGGGGACACAGGTCAGAAGGCACACAGGTCAGAGGCGAACGCAGGACACGGGGGACACAGGTCAGGGGGGACACAGGTCAGGGGGGACACAGGTCAGGGGGGACACAGGTCAGAGGCGAACGCAGGTCAGAGGGGACACAGGACAGGGGGGACACAGGTCAGGGGGGACACAGGTCAGGGGAGACACAGGTCAGGGGGGACACAGGTCAGGGGGGACATTAGAAGGGACACAGGTCAGAGGGGACACAGGTCAGAGGGGACATTAGAAGGGACACAGGTCAGAGGGGACACAGGTCAGAGGGGACACAGGTCAGAAGGCACACAGGTCAGAGGGGAACACAGGTCAGAGGGGAACACAGGTCAGAGGGGACACGGGTCAGGGGGGACACGGGTCAGAAGGCACACAGGTCAGAGGCGAACGCAGGTCAGAGGGGACACAGGACAGGGGGGACACAGGTCAGGGGGGACACAGGTCAGGGGGGACGCAGGTCAGAAGGCACACAGGTCAGAGGCGAACGCAGGTCAGAGGGGACACAGGACAAGGGGGACACAGGTCAGGGGGGACACAGGTCAGGGGGGACGCAGGTCAGAAGGCACACAGGTCAGAGGCGAACCCAGGTCAGAGGGGACACAGGACAGGAGGGACAGATCAGGGGACAAGTGACATGTTGAGGACTCACCTGGTCTCGTGTCCTCTCTGGACGTCATACTTGTCCGTCTGGTATCTCTCTGAAAGAACAGCCTGCAGGTCGGACTTCTCCAGGAGACGGTTATCTGAGGGACAGAGACAGAGAGGCAGAGGCAGAGACAGAGACAGGTTTAACTGCGTCCACACACACCCACAGTGTGAGGGACAGATGGACAGACGGACTCACACTGGAGGACGATCTCCTCAAAGGCCTGTCTCTGGACTCGGTCTCTGAGCTTCAGCTGGTCTGAGATGTGTCTCTTCCACGTGCACTCCGCCCGCCGCTCCGCCATCGCCACCTGACAGTGAGGCAAGACACGCCCCTGTCACTGTGACATCATCAGCGTTTCAACAACTCCTCAGACAAAAATTAATTCTTAACTGCCTGACATTCAAACATAAAGTCAGCCGACAAACAGGAAGTGATGAACACGGCGGGAAAATCTAACGACATGCAAGGTGTTTACAAACAAAACTTTTGTAAACATCGTTGACTCATTATCTTCAAGGATCTTTATTAATTCCAGGACTCTTCCAGGTTTCCCAGGACTGTGTCTGGTAGGGTTGGGTCGGTTCTCGATAATACCAATTTGGTTTGGTACTCCGTCTTGGACCGAGTTTCTTTTTTTGAGTCCGACCTTACCGCATACGTCATTTTACAGCCTGTGTCTGTCTCTTCGCCAAGCGCACAGCAAGCAGCAGAGAGGGGGTGGGGGCGGGGCGGGGACTGAGCTAGGAGGTGCGAGTGCGCTGAGGCCTCTACTGCAGCCTGGAGTTTGTTTAACAATGACGGGGAGTCGATAATGGCGGACAATTTAGTCTCGAAGAAATCAAAGAATGCGCCACTATGGCAACACTTTGGCTTTGAGCCAGACGAAGGAGGCAACCCTTGTTTGCACTGATTGAGTAAGCTGAACCTGCACATTTATTTGTAAGGAATACAAAAAACAACGTGTTACTGTCACTCTGTTGTCCTATGATCATTTTTTATTTTAAATGAGTCAATTGCGCCCCCAAGTGGCAAAAATCCGGTATTACCAACTTGATGCGGTTTTTCACAAAAACCTGACCTTTTTTTTTCCTCATACTGACCCAACCCTAGTGTCTGGACCCTGACATGTAGACTGTGCTGTTCCTAATAAAGTGGTCATCTTTGTTTATTGATTCGTTCTGTGACGTCACACTGCTGATGATGATTCTTTAATATCAAACTGTAATCCGACTCTGTGCCGATCAATCGCTCACCACATATCTTCATAATTAATTTCACATTGTTTGACGTCATAGTGAACTCAGACACCCTCAGTCGCTCTGACTAAAATCAACTAGAAAAGCACTCAGACAGTGCAGACCTCCGCCAAGTAGGTGATATCCCCTCCCCCTCCTCTGCATCAGCCTGCATTACAATTAGGTTATTTGCATCACTATCATTATTAGGTTATATATGCCTTCACCATGGAGACACTAGCTGGGTTTCCATCCAAATGTATCGCAGATTTTAAGCGAATTTTGTGAAAATGCGCAAAAGAAAATGCGAATTTATGCACGTCTTCATTCATTATTGTTTTGCGAGTATTGGGAGTCACCAGGTCGAGCAGAAGGTGGCGCTTCTCATGAAAAATAAAAATGCAAAAGAACACCCGTAGAAGAAGGGCGCCGTGAGATGACGTCATTGAGAGCGTCTCATGTCCACAACTGATGTAAACAATTACCGGCACATCCATGACTATGATGAGATGGAGAGATTCCTTGGGAACCTCTTGGCCACTGCGAGAGCTCTCATCACACTCATATCAGTGTTGTCAGCGTAGCCTACATAATGCCGTGATGTCTGTGTTGGTACACCAGGCAGTGCACATGATGCAGCGGTATTCAACACGTCCAGTTTATTCAGATAAGTTGTGAAATACACTCACCTGACACTGGAGTGATTACCTCTCTCTAAGTTCACACAGGTGTGTGTGTGAAGTAGAAGTAGGATTCAGGAGCCTACGTCATTGTTTATTTGCTAAATCTGTTTCCATTGCCAAAAGTCGCATTTTCCTAATATCGATACGCTGACTCTTCCACCTCCTCCAAGTGTAAAAACTTCTTTGCGATATTTCGGCCTTTTTTCGAATTTCTGGCGTTTCCATTCAAGTTTTTTTTTACAATTGTTGAAAATGCGAATAAAAATAGGTGGATGGAAACCCGACTATTGTGGTGTATTTATTTCGTACCAACACAGACTATATTTTTTTGTATTTTCCACTTTGCTTTTTTCCAACACAGAAAATTATTTTTTTCAACTTTATAATTACAACAATATTTAGCAATAAAACTCGGTGAATACACAGTGCTATTAAGCGCTACTTTATTATTTTATCCACTTTGCTTCAACCAATCACCAAAATTTTATCATCTGTTCCTTGTCCCATTATCCACCTTTCCTGAAAATTTCGTTCATAACTTTTTGAGTTATTTTGCAGACAAACAAACAAACAGATAAACGCCGGCGAAAAATATGACCTCCTCTGCGGAGGTAATAAATCAGTCAATGATGTGAGACCTGATGAGGATCAGCTGATCGGTAAAGACCGAACAGATCCACCGTGTGTCTCTGCAGCACTAACAACACATCTCACACAGATCGATACACTGACTATCGATCAATGATTCATTTCTGAGCCAATCAATAATCATCCTCACGTGATTAGCAACTGTTAGCTTCTTTTAGCATGTGATGCTAAAGGGAAGCACAACACAAACAGGAAGACAGCAGGCTAACATGCTAACATGCTAACGGTCCGTTAGTGACTCCGTTACAGCCGTTAGAAGATAAACACGGTGTGTCCCGGTGTGTGTGCGGTGTTACCGGGCTGAAAACAGCTGTAAACATCCCGCACACACACCGCACACTGACCGGGACACAGTCACACTCCCGTGACTCGACATGTTAGCATGCTAACTTAGCCGCTGCGCTGCGTTAAACGGAATCAGAGAATCAAACCTTACACCATCTACCGGAGACCCTCCTGACTGCGGCGTACACTGCCCGGTAATCCCGCTGCTGCCGCCCGTTGACGGTTCTGACGCTGTTAAACGCTCCGGTTCCTCTTCTTCACCGACATCAGCCTCTTCAGCTGCAACTCGCTCCAGTTCTCCGCCATTTTGGATCCGACCACACACTTCCGCCTGGGTCGCGACAAGATGACGTCTGCTTTAAATACGGGCTGCTCATTTTACTACGTAGTCATAATAATAATAATAATAATAATAATAATAATAACAATAATAATAATAATCATAATAATAATCATAATGATAATGGGCGGCATGGTGGTGTAGTGGTTAGCACCTCACAACAAGACGATTCCTGGTTCGATCCCGGGTGTGGGACCTTCTGTGCGGAGTTTGCATGTTCTCCCCGTGTCAGCGTGGGTTTCCTCCAGGTGCTCTGACATGTTCACACTGTGTCAGCGTGGGTTTCCTCCAGGTGCTCTGACATGTTCTCCCTGTGTCAGTGTGGGTTTCCTCCAGGTGCTCCCACATGTTCTCCCCGTGTCAGTGTGGGTTTCTTCCAGGTGCTCTGACATGTTCTCCCTGTGTCAGCGTGGGTTTCCTCCAGGTGCTCTGACATGTTCTCCCCGTGTCAGTGTGGGTTTCCTCCAGGTGCTCTGACATGTTCTCCCCGTGTCAGTGTGGGTTTCTTCCAGGTGCTCTGACATGTTCTCCCTGTGTCAGCGTGGGTTTCCTCCAGGTGCTCCCACATGTTCTCCCTGTGTCAGCGTGGGTTTCCTCCAGGTGCTCCCACATGTTCTCCCCGTGTCAGTGTGGGTTTCCTCCAGGTGCTCCCACATGTTCTCCCTGTGTCAGCGTGGGTTTCCTCCAGGTGCTCCCACATGTTCTCCCTGTGTCAGTGTGGGTTTCCTCCAGGTGCTCTGACATGTTCTCCGTGTCAGCATGGGTTTCTCCAGGTGCTCTGACATGTTCTCCCTGTGTCAGTTTGGGTTTCCTCCAGGTGCTCTGACATGTTCTCCCTGTGTCAGTGTGGGTTTCCTCCAGGTGCTCTGACATGTTCTCCCTGTGTCAGCGTGGGTTTCCTCCAGGTGCTCTGACATGTTCTCCCTGTGTCAGCGTGGGTTTCCTCCAGGTGCTCCCACATGTTCTCCCCGTGTCAGCGTGGGTTTCCTCCAGGTGCTCTGACATGTTCTCCCTGTGTCAGTGTGGGTTTCCTCCAGGTGCTCTGACATGTTCTCCCCGTGTCAGCATGGGTTTCCTCCAGGTGCTCTGACATGTTCTCCCTGTGTCAGCGTGGGTTTCATCCAGGTGCTCTGACATGTTCTCCCTGTGTCAGAGTGGGTTTCCTCCAGGTGCTCCCACATGTTCTCCCTGTGTCAGCGTGGGTTTCCTCCAGGTGCTCCCACATGTTCTCCCCGTGTCAGCGTGGGTTTCCTCCAGGTGCTCTGACATGTTCTCCCTGTGTCAGCGTGGGTTTCCTCCAGGTGCTCTGACATGTTCTCCCCGTGTCAGCGTGGGTTTCCTCCAGGTGCTCCCACATGTTCTCCCCGTGTCAGCGTGGGTTTCCTCCAGGTGCTCCAGACAGAGGGATGTCCTCTGCCTCTGAGACAAACAGTGACTTTATAAATAAAGTTAAACTTGAACATTGCTGCTGCCGTGTGATGACATGATTAAGCAATATCACATGAGAGGGAGTGATGTTAACAAAAGGTGATGAAATAAATTATTTAAGTATGTTATGTAGCTCCGCGAAAAAAAACAGTTCCCCGGTCTGTTGCCAGGCAACGCAGCACACATGCCAGGAGCTCACAAGCTACTTTGTGTTTACATTGATCTGCAGCTGTGTAACTTCGTCCAGTTCAAACCTGGATGTTGGCACGGCCGGACTCAAACACACCTGGAGGTCTGCACACAAGAGTCCTGGCTTTCCTTTTCCTCGTCCTCTCCTGACGACCAATCAGAATTTAATTCAAATGTAATTTTGGGGAAAATATCCATCTTCTTGGTGTAACGCTATAGCGTCAGTTTGCATCAGTGTAGCGAGTGTGACAGCTGGTTAATTAACGGCTGTATTTATAACACCTGTGAGCGGAGTGATTTTACTGTTACAAGTCCCAGTGATGTTGTACTCTATATCAGCACTCATAGAATGCCTCTCGTCCGATCAGATTACTCAGTCGGAACTAACTGTTGTATAATGAAATTTAATATTTAATCAGCTGTTTAGAGTAAAAAGAGAATTCATGTTTCAGACTGATTTATATTAATATCAGATTAAACACAGATACATTAATGTTTAAATATTATTATTATATTTATGTTTACATATTATTATATTTATTATTATATTTATATCTGTTATTGTAAAATTTATTATATTTATATTTACATATTATTATTATTATTATTATTATATTTATATTTATATTTACATACATTTGAATTCAGTAAAGTCATTTATTTATCAGATGAACAGAGACATGTGATCGGTGTCAGTGTGAATCATCCAAACAGGAACATGACGTGTTAATAAAGTTTTATTGAATAAACAGGTGAGACCTTCACTTTATTAAAATCAATAATCGACAACAGACGATATTAAAATCAGACAAGACGTCTCTGAACAGGAAGTGTGACTGAGGACAGGAAGTAAAACCTGAAAGTGCCGATTCACACTAAAACTTCATGTCCTTCTCTTTCAGGTCAGAAAATAACAAATCATCACTGAGGATCAATAAAACACAGTCAAATATTTATATTTTTGAAACTTTGATCAAAATTATCATTCAATAATCTTTACATTTACTGACAGTAAAACTTAACATTAACGTCAGAATTTTACAGACAAAAGTCAAAATAAATGTAATGTCAGTTTAAGGTGATGATCAACACACCATGGGTCAATAAAAGATTCTGCCTTTAAAACTGAAACTAAAGATCCACGTGTTAACGTCTGACCTGGAGCAGGACTGTAACAGGTCATCTGACTCTAATCAAAGACTTGATCATGTTGCATCATGGGAAACGGAGTCTTCAATGAACATCTCTGCTGCTTCTCTGACACTTCCTGATTTTAAGACGCTGCCCTGCGACACTGTGCAGCTTATATGATCCCACGTTTAAAAGGTAAAGTTATAAAATATAAAAATGAATCAAACTTCTGTCTGAGGTCACCTGATATCACCTAAGGTCACCTGAGGTCACCTGATGTCACCTAAGGTCACCTGAGGTCACCTAAGGTTGACAGAGGTCAACTAAGGTCACCTGATGTCACCTAAGGTCACCTGAGGTCACCTGATGTCACCTAAGGTCACCTGAGGTCACCTAAGGTTGACAGAGGTCAACTAAGGTCACCTGATGTCACCTAAGGTCACCAGAGGTCACCTAAGGTCACCAGAGGTCACCCAAGGTCACCTGATGTCACCTAAGGTTGACAGAGGTCAACTAAGGTCACCTCATGTCACCTAAGGTCACCAGAGGTCACCTGAGGTCAAAGTGACACCTTTATATTGCTGATATAAAAAGAACTAAGAAAAACACACAAATCTCTTTAGTTACAGATTAAAGACAGGAAGTGAACAGTAAAATAATAATCACAGGTCTGACTTATTAATGACAGTTTAATTAAAGTCAGACTGAATCATCACCATTATCATCATCATCATCATCAGCTGAGCTACAGGAGGAAAGTTAAACCCAAAACCACAGCGACAGCTCTGTGTTATTAATATTAATATTAAAGAGAATTACAGCAGGATCAGACCAGGGCCTCAGGCTATGTTCTGGAACCCCCCTCGTGGGGCCCCAGGGCCCCTGCAGGGCCTCTCCTCAGGCCTTGTCCGGTTTGGGAGTCTCTGGGACGGTCAGAGACTCCAGAGACGACTGCTCGTCTGGTTGTGGAAGCAGTTCCTCCTTATCACTGCAGGGAGAGACATATCATCAATACAGTCATCAGTTCATCCATTCATCAGTTCATCTGTTCATCCATTCACCAGTCCATCCTTCCATCCCTTACAGGTGACGGTCCATCAGAGGAACCCTGTGATGTAAACAACATGAGCGTCCCTGTGGCGCCCCCTTCAGGACAAACTTTACAATGTGTTCTGCTGATGACCTCAGACTGATGCTGTGACATCAGCAGCACTGAGACAGGTGAACATTACCTGACGGAAGACGGACGGCGAGACAGACTGCGACGTCTCAGCGTGATGACCACGAGGGTCACCAGCAGCAGAGCGGAGATGGACGCCAGAGTGACGAAGAGGAAGACGGCTGGAGGAGACAGGAGGACATGTGAGAGACGGGGACAATAGGACGGCTTTTACAAAGGTGACAGGTAACACAGGATATCATACACAGGTGACATCATACACCCGTTAACCCTTAAAGCTGAGACTGATGGCTGAAACTTTTCTTCTTCTTCTAACGTCAGACTGTCGATCAGACTTTGATCTGTAACGTCAGGTGTGTTTGAACACCTGGTCTCTTCCTGTTCCTGTAGTCAGGTCTGACCAATCCAACGTCTCTGATTACAGGACAAATAATTAACCCTTTATGATCTGAGGCTGAAGGTCAGAGGTCAAACTCACCTGGAGTCCAACGATCACGAACTTTTCCATGAGTGTCAAACGAACCTGCAGAGAGAGAACACACACACAGTACACACCTGTACTACACATAAAATGTATTTGGTCTTTACTGTGACTTCCTGTCCACCTGAAGGCCAATGTGCCCAGTCTGTGACACTGGGGAACAGAGTGGGGGACAGACTGGGGGACAGACTGGGGAACAGAATGGGGGACAGACTGGGGAACAGGGTGGGGGACAGACTGGGGAACAGACTGGGGAACAGAGTCGGGAACAGAGTGGGGAACAGAGTGGGGGACAGACTGGGGAACAGAGTCGGGAACAGACTGGGGGACAGAGTGGGGAACAGAATGGGGGACAGACTGGGGAACAGGGTGGGGGACAGACTGGGGAACAGACTGGGGAACAGAGTCGGGAACAGACTGGGGGACAGAGTGGGGAACAGAGTGGGGGACAGACTGGGGAACAGAGTGGGGAACAGAGTGGGGAACAGACTGGGGGACAGAATGGGGAACAGAGTGGGGAACAGAGTGGGGGACAGACTGGGGAACAGACTGGGGAACAGAGTGGGGAACAGACTGGGGAACAGAGTGGGGAACAGACTGGGGGACAGACTGGGGAACAGAATGGGGAACAGAGTGGGGAACAGAGTGGGGGACAGACTGGGGAACAGACTGGGGGACAGACTGGGGAACAGACTGGGGAACAGAGTGGGGAACAGAGTGGGGAACAGAATGGGGGACAGACTGGGGAACAGACTGGGGGACAGACTGGGGAACAGACTGGGGAACAGACTGGGGGACAGATTGGGGAACAGACTGGGGGACAGACTGGGGAACAGAGTGGGGAACAGACTGGGGGACAGACTGGGGAACAGAGTGGGGGACAGACTGGGGGACAGACTGGGGAACAGACTGGGGAACAGAGTGGGGGACAGACTGGCTAACAGACTGGGGAACAGACTGGGGAACATAGTGGGGGACAGACTGGCTAACAGACTGGGGAACAGACTGGGGAACATAGTGGGGGACAGACTGGGGGACAGACTGGGGAACAGACTGGGGAACAGAGTGGGGGACAGAGTGGGGGACAGAGTGGGGGACAGACTGGGGAACAGACTGGGGGACAGAATGGGGAACAGAGTGGTGGACAGACTGGGGGACAGAGTGGGGAACAGACTGGGGGACAGAGTGGGGGACAGACTGGGGGACAGACTGGGGAACAGAGTGGGGAACAGAGTGGGGGACAGACTGGGGGACAGACTGGGGGACAGAGTGGGGGACAGACTGGGGGACAGAGTGAGACCAGTGTCCTTACCATCTCTGCTGCAGCGGCTCATACATTCCTCCATGGTGCCGTAACGGTTCTTGTTGCCACGACAACCTCCGTATATGAATGACTGACAGGTGGAGGTCTGTGAGTCGAAGTAGAACATGGGGAAGGCAGCTCGACAGGGACCGGGGTCAGAGGTCACCGTACAGGCATCTACAGACAGACAGACAGACAGACAGACAGACAGACAGACAGACGGTCACTACACTGACTGGCTCTGTCCCCCAACTGTTGATCTTTAGTTTTCTTTATGATGTCATACCTTTGTATTCTGTAGAAACTTCATCGTCATCATCAGCAGCAACCTTCTTAGAGGACGGAAGAACTGTGACTGAAGGAGGAAGGACAACACACAGGTGTGTTACTCAGCTGTGCAGGTGAGTAACATACCTGCCTGTACTATACAGGTGAGTAACACACCTGACTGTACCTGTACAGGTGAGTAACACACCTGCCTGTACTATACAGGTGAGTAACACACCTGACTGTACCTGTACAGGTGAGTAACACACCTGTCTATACTGTGCAGGTGAGTAACATACCTGCCTGTACTATACAGGTGAGTAACACACCTGACTGTACCTGTACAGGTGAGTAACACACCTGTCTATACTGTACAGGTGAGTAACACACCTGCCTGTACCTGTACAGGTGAGTAACACACCTGTCTGTACCTGTACAGGTGAGTAACACACCTGCCTGTACCTGTGCAGGTGAGTAACACACCTGCCTGTACCTGTACAGGTGAGTAACACACCTGTCTGTACCTGTACAGATGAGTAACACACCTGCCTGTACCTGTGCAGGTGAGTAACACACCTGTCTGTACCTGTACAGGTGAGTAAAACACCTGTCTCTACCTGCACAGATGAGTAACAAGCCTGTATGTACTGTACAGGCAAGTAACACACTTCTAGGTACCTGTACAGTATAGTACAGGCAGGTGTGTTACTCACCTGCACAGGTACAGACAGGTCTGTTACTCACCTACACGGGTGCATACAAGTGTGTTACTCACCTGTACAGGTACAGACAGGTGTGTTACTCACTTGTATATTACAGACAGGTGTGTTACTCACCTGTACAGGTACAGACAGGTGTGTAACTCACCTGCACAGGTACATACAAGTGTGTTACTCACCTGTATAGTACAGGCAGGTGTGTTACTCACCTGTATAGTACAGACAGGTGTGTTAATCACCTGCACAGGTACATACAAGTGTGTTACTCACCTGTATAGTACAGACAGGTGTGTTACTCACCTGTACAGGTACAAACAGGTGTGTTACTCACCTGTATAGTACAGACAGGTGTGTTACTCACCTGCACAGGTACATACAAGTGCGTTAATCACCTGTATAGTACAGTCAGGTGTGTTACTCACCTGTATAGTACAGACAGGTGTGTTACTCACCTGTACAGGTACAGACAGGTGTGTTACACACCTGTATATTACAGACAGGTGTGTTACTGACCTGTACAGGTACAGACAGGTGTGTAACTCACCTGCACAGGTACATACAAGTGTGTTACTCACCTGTATAGTACATACAGGTGTGTTACTCACCTGTATAGTACAGACAGGTGTGTTACTCACCTGTACAGGTACAGACAGGTGTGTTACTCACCTGTATAGTACAGACAGGTGTGTTACTCACATGCACAGGTACATACAGGTGTGTTACTCACCTGCACAGGTACATACAGGTGTGTTACTCACCTGCACAGGTACATACAGGTGTGTTACTCACCTGTATAGTACAGACAGGTGTGTTACTCACATGCACAGGTACATACAAGTGTGTTACTCACCTGCACAGGTACATACAAGTGTGTTACTCACCTGTATAGTACAGACAGGTGTGTTACTCACCTGCACAGGTACATACAAGTGTGTTACTCACCTGTATAGTACAGGCAGGTGTGTTACTCACCTGTACAGGTACAAACAGGTGTGTTACTCACCTGTATAGTACAGACAGGTGTGTTACTCACCTGCACAGGTACATACAAGTGCGTTACTCACCTGTATAGTACAGTCAGGTGTGTTACTCACCTGTACAGGTACAGACAGGTGTGTTACTCACCTGTATAGTACAGACAGGTGTGTTACTCACATGCACAGGTACATACAGGTGTGTTACTCACCTGTATAGTACATAGGTGTGTTACTCACCTGTATAGTACAGACAGGTGTGTTACTCACCTGCACAGGTACATACAAGTGTGTTACTCACCTGTATAGTACAGACAGGTGTGTTACTCACATGCACAGGTACATACAGGTGTGTTACTCACCTGCACAGGTACATACAAGTGTGTTACTCACCTGTATAGTACAAACAGGTGTGTTACTCACCTGTATAGTACAGACAGGTGTGTTGCTCACATGCACAGGTACATACAAGTGTGTAACTCACCTGTATAGTACAGACAGGTGTGTTACTCACCTGTACAGGGACAGACAGGTGTGTTACTCACCTGTATAGTACAGACAGGTGTGTTACTCACATGCACAGGTACATACAGGTGTGTTACTCACCTGCACAGGTACATACAAGTGTGTTACTCACCTGTATAGTACAAACAGGTGTGTTACTCACCTGTATAGTACAGACAGGTGTGTTGCTCACATGCACAGGTACATACAAGTGTGTAACTCACCTGTATAGTACAGACAGGTGTGTAACTCACCTGCACAGGTACATACAAGTGTGTAACTCACATGTATAGTACAGACAGGTGTGTTACTCACCTGTACAGGTACAAACAGGTGTGTTACTCACCTGTATAGTACACAGGTGTGTTACTCACCTGTATAGTACAGACAGGTGTGTTACTCACCTGCACAAGTGCATACAAGTGCGTTACTCACCTGTACAGGTACAGACAGGTGTGTTACTCACCTGCACAGGTACAGACAGGTGTGTTACTCACCTGTATAGTACATACAGGTGCGTTACTCACCTGCACAGGTACATACAAGTGTGTTACTCACCTGTATAGTACATACAGGTGTTATGTCCAGATCTGATTCTTTTTGTTTTTCAGGTAATCAAACTCCTCCCCTTTAGTTTCCCTCTTAATCTCTGGCACCTGCTGGGAGGTCTTTAAAAGCCCAACCAAGCTCCACCCACTCTCTCTCTCTTCCACCATGCAGCCTGGGCCAGCTGCATTGTCACCAGCCTCCATTTTCAGCTTTTGGTTATCCTTTGTTTCCTTTTGTGCAATAAATGTTACTTTAATTGCTACACACGTTGTCTGACTCCTCTATGTTGCTTCCCAAGAGCCGGGGCTGTAACATATTGGGGGCTTGTTCGGGATCGATGTGGTCCAGATGAGTGTTTTGTTTGTTTTCCCCTAGACTATGTAATAGTTTGGTGTGCTGTATGGCATTGCGGTCGTGGGCTGCTGTGTTTGTCCTCCTGGTGAGTATGTGGTGAGTATAGTGTCTGGGTGCTGTTGACCTGAAGGTTCAGTGATCTCCCTGGTTAGGTAGGGATTGTGCCAGCGGGACTGAGTAATCAGTTCCTCCATCGGTTCACTCATTTGTTTTTTTGCCTTTTTTATTTTCAAGGTAATCCTGGGTGGAGACATGTTTCTTTGGCGGGGGTAAGCGTTCAGGTTCCTGGCTGTCTGGCTGTGGTTCTCTGAGTTTCTGTTTTTAAAGATGCCTCGAGCCCGGCACACCTCAGAAGATATTTAGGGTTGAGTGAATGATAGGTAGGTACCGGGGGGCGTTGCTTTTAACTGTCAATACACTCAGGGGCTTGCTTGCTGTACTTACTGGGGGGGGTGTTTGTTAAGTTAGGTGAGTTAAGGATAGTACTCTGTCTATTTGGTACCATTGTGGTAATTTGTCTCTGATCCTAGCTTATGTGATGCAGTTTTTGTTCTGTCAGGTTGTGGTGTGTGACTTGACTTTGTGTAGGCTAGTTTTTTCCTGAGTTTGTTGCCTTAGTTTGATTGCCAGCAAGTGTCATCTGAATAATGGTACTTGTTGGGTAATATTCAGTGCTACAGTAGTAGTTGATGGGTGATTTCTAGGCCTACATATTTGTGACTATGGCTTTGGTGGTCGTTAGAGCATTTGTGATTTGGCTGCTTTTGTTTGTATGGGACACTTAGCGTTGTGTGCACTGTGTATATTGGTTAGTATAAGTTTCCAGGTGCAGTTAACCAGTTTTGTAATTAAGTTATCCAGTATGGCAACACTTGATGACTTTATTAGCCCACCTTCAGAGAAGTTGCTTGAGCAGTTCACCAAAGATCAGCTGCTAAAACTCGCTAGTTATTATGACATTGAGATTGCTAGCAGTGAGAAGTGCTTAAAGGAGAGTGTTAAAGAGGCTCTTAAGCCTATGTTAACTGAAAATGGTGTGTTAAAGCCTGCACCTCCCTCAGCTTCTCAAAGTATTTCTGAACCTTCTCAAATAATAGACGTTGCTCTTGAGTTGAGGCTTAAAGAACTAGCCTTACAAGAGTTGCAATTACAAGATAAGCAACGGGAGCGACTGCTAAAAGAGAAGCAAATGCACCTAGAGCATGAGCGTTTCCTCAAAGAACTGGAACTAAAGCAGGCTGCTTTGTTGCGCCCCCCTTAATGTTGAGTCGTCTGCATTCGATGCAGCTAGAAACATTAGATTGGTTCCTCCTTTTGTAGAGAAAGACGCTGAAAAGTATTTCCCTCATTTTGAACGTGTGGCCACCCTTTCAAAATGGCCTAAACATGCATGGACTTTGCTTTTGCAGAGTGTGTTGGTGGGAAAAGCACAGGAAGCATCGAGGAAAGCCTGGACTATGAGACCGTTAAAGGGGCTATTCTGAGAGCTTACGAACTTGTCCCTGAAGCTTACCGCCAACAGTTTAGAAGTCTCAGGAAACTTGATAAACAAACTTATGTTGAGTTTGCAAGAGAAAAAGACTCCCTCTTTAGCAGATGGTGCAAGTCTCAGAAAGCAGAAACAAAAGAAGATCTCAAACAAGTGATCTTGCTTGAAGAATTTAAAAACTGTCTGTCTGACATCATTTGTACATATTTAAATGAGCAAAAAGTGTCCTCTTTGGATAAAGCTGCTGTTTTGGCAGATGAGTTCCTCTTGACCCATAAGATTGGTTTTGACAAAAGACAGGGCGAGCAAAAGGGAAGGGCTTTGTTTCACAGACCTCGTTCTCCAAAGCCTGTGTCCATGTCTTCTGCTTCCTTCACTGGTAAATCAGCCGTTGGAAGCGCTTCTTCAGAAAAGGCCTGTTTCTACTGTAAGAAACCCGGCCATCTTATTGCTGATTGCCCTGTCTTGTGTAAGAAACAAAAGTCCTGTAAGCCAGTAGCTTTGATAAAAACTGTAAAAGAGTCTGCTGTAGCCCCAGCTATGGAGCATTCAACTCAAAAGAGTGAGTTAGCTGGCTCTTCAGCTTTTCTTATGGATGGTTTTGTTTCCCTTGGTTCTGATCCTGCAAGCGAGCGGCCTATTAAGATCTGCAGAGATTCTGGAGCTTTTCAGTCT
The DNA here is from genome assembly GCF_011397635.1 of Epinephelus fuscoguttatus. Taxonomy (NCBI): domain Eukaryota; kingdom Metazoa; phylum Chordata; class Actinopteri; order Perciformes; family Serranidae; genus Epinephelus; species Epinephelus fuscoguttatus. The sequence goes on from NC_064756.1 coordinate 196,077, forward strand.
TTGATCCTCGAGGACTTCCTCCAGTTTACTGATGAATCTGCTCTGGGTTCTAGCGTTCTTGTCGAGGGGTTCGGTGGAGGTTATTTGTCCTGTCCTTTACATAATCTTAACCTTCAAACAGCTCTGGTCTCTGGAGAGGTAGCTGTGGCTATTTGTCCATATCTCCCAGTTGAAGGTGTGTCCTTCATCTTAGGGAATGACTTGGCCGGAGGTAGAGTACTTGTTGCCCCTGAAGTAGTTCTGTCCCCTGTAGCTATTAAAAGCCCAGATGGACTGGAGAAGCAATTTCCAGACACTTTACCTGTATGTGTTGCTACCCGTGCCATGTCAAGGAAAGACCAAGGCAAAACCTCTGATCCTGAGATTGTCCTTTCACACACCTTCATACTAAAGGATGAGACACCAGGGTTTAGTAAAGTGTTCCCCTCTCGGGAAGAGCTCAAGCTTGAACAGGGAAAAGATGCAACTTTGTCTTCCCTGTTTGGTGAAGCTATTTCCGAGGATGAAATTACAGCTGTTTCATGTGGGTATTTTGTGAATGATGGAGTGTTGACGAGAAAGTGGACGTCTCCTAAGATGTCTTGTCAGGATGACTGGAGCAGTGTGTTTCAAGTTGTTGTTCCGAGTGCTTATCGTCCTGATATCTTGCATTTGGCTCATGATCATTGTCTTGCGGGACATATGGGAATTCGAAAGACTTTGGACCGTGTGTTGAGGCATTTTTTTTGGCCTGGTGTGAAAAAGGATGTTGCTCAACACTGTAGAACATGTCATGTGTGCCAAATTGTTGGTAAACCTAACCAGAAAATCCCACCTGCGCCCTTAGATCCTATTCCAGCTACTGGAGAGCCTTTTGAGCAAATCCTGATTGATTGTGTTGGTCCACTCCCTCGCACCAAGTCAGGTAACCAGTACTTATTGACTATCATGTGTACGGCTACTCGGTTCCCTGAAGCCATTCCCCTGCGCAGAATTACAGCTTCAGCGGTTTCTAAGGCTCTAATTAAGTTCTTCACTGTGTTCGGCCTTCCCAGGGTTGTTCAGACTGACCAAGGGTCAAACTTCATGTCCCGTGTTTTCTCTCAAGTGCTCAAGCAATTGTCTATCCAGCATTGTACTTCGTCTGCTTATCACCCAGAATCTCAGGGAGCCCTGGAGAGGTTCCACCAGACTCTCAAGTCAATGTTGCGGGCCTACTGCAGAGAGTTTGAGAAAGATTGGGATGATGGAACCCCTTTACTTCTCTTTGCAGCAAGGGAAGTGACCCAAGAATCACTTGGTTTCAGTCCAGCCGAGCTAGTGTTCGGCCATACTGTGTGGGGTCCTTTGAAAATGTTGAAAGAGAAGTGGCTGGTAAATCAGTCTCCTCCTACCAACCTCCTGGACTTTGTGTGCAACTTCCGGTCTAAGCTTAATAGGGCATGTGAACTAGCTAGGCAAAACTTGGGGGAAGCTCAAGAAAAGATGAAGGGATGGTACGATAAGAAGGCGAGGCATCGAGTGTTCTCACCAGGGGACAAAGTTTTGGTGCTTTTGCCACTCACCGGGTCTGCTTTGCAAGCTCAATATAGCGGACCATATGTGATTGACCATCAGGTTGGTGAGTGTGACTACTTGGTTAAGACTCCAGATCGTAAGCTTATGTCATGTGAACCTGTTGAAACCTTACTGTGAGAGGAACCAGCCCGTGCTCTCAGATGTGAAGACTGTTGCTGTGTTGAACACTTCAATCCATGTAAATGAGGATACTGATGTTGTGGATGTTCCAAAAGACAGTGATGTTGTTGCTGTTTCAGAGAACAGTGATGTCCCAGAGGATGCTTTCGTTCATCCAGAAACCTCTCAGGGTAGGTTGCCAAATTCTAAAATCCTGGCTAACTTGGATGTCCATCTTACTTACTTGGATTCTCCCAAATGCTCTGACATCATTGAGTTGGTTAATAAACATCCTGCTCTGTTCTCTGATGTGCTGACACGCACAACCTTTCTGCAGCATGACACTGATGTAGGTGATGCTGCTCCCATTAAGCAGCATCCTTACAGAGCGAATCCTGTTAAGCGACAGCTTCTGCGTAATGAAGTAGATCATATGCTGCAACATGGTATTGCTGAACCTAGTGCTAGCTCCTGGAGCTCCCCATGCCTGCTTGTTGAGAAGTCAAATCATACTCCCCGTTTTTGTACTGACCTTCACAAGGTCAATTCTGTCACCAAGCCTGATTGCTACCCTCTTCCCCGATTGGACGATTGTATTGATAGGGTGGGATCAGCAGTTTTTGTCACCAAGTTAGACCTCTTAAAAGGTTACTGGCAAGTCCCTCTTACTCAGCGAGCCTGTCAAATCTCTGCTTTTGTGACACCAGACGATTTCTGTCAGTACGCTGTTATGGTTTTTGGAATGCGGAATGCACCGGCTACTTTTCAGCGTCTGGTAAATAAGGTATTGAAGGGAGTTGTAGATTGTGAAGCCTATCTTGATGATGTGGTGATTTACAGTTCCTCCTGGTCTCAGCATGTAGCTCAGCTGGAAGAAGTGTTTCACAGGCTTGCTGTTGCCAATTTGACTTTGAATCTTGCCAAGTGTGAATTTGGACAGGCCGCAGTAACGTACTTGGGAAAAACGGTTGGACGTGTAAAGGTCTGTCCCATTGAGGCCAAAGTGGAGGCCATTGTGAACTTTGGTGTGTGTTTTTTTTTTTTTTTGCAACTGTTGCTGCCCCCTTGACTAATCTGCTTAGCCCAAAAGTCCCTTTTGTTTGGACAGACATGTGTCAGTTTGCTTTCGAGAGCCTGAAAGCACTGTTGGCTAGTGCTCCTGTTCTCGCTGCCCCTGCCTTTAACAGGCCCTTTAAACTAGCTATTGATGCAAGTGATGCTGGTGTTGGGGCTGTTCTCCTCCAAGAGGATCCATCAGGGGTAGAGCATCCTGTGTGCTACTTTTCGAAAAAGTTTAACTTGCATGAAAAACACTACTCCACTACAGAGAAGGAGGCGTTAGCCCTTATTCTAGCTCTGGTTCATTTTGGTGTTTATGTTTCTTCCAGCCAGACCCTAGTGGTCTACACCGATCATAACCCTTTTTTTTCCTTAACAGGATGAAAAACTCCAACAACCGTTTAATGCGATGGAGCTTGATCTTGCAGGGGTTTAACCTGGACATCCAGCATGTGCGTGGGAAGGATAATGTTCTCACAGATGCCCTTTCAAGGTCGTAAGTGTATTCATATTAGTTTGCACATTTTGCGGCCTATGTGGTAGTCTAACTGTAAGGTTGCATTTGAGCAACCTGCTTATGGAAGGGGGTGTTATGTCCAAATCTGATTCTTTTTGTTTTTCAGGTAATCAAACTCCTCCCCTTTAGTTTCCCTCTTAATCTCTGGCACCTGCTGGGAGGTCTTTAAAAGCCCAACCAAGCTCCACCCACTCTCTCTCTCTTCCACCGTGCAGCCTGGGCCAGCTGCATTGTCACCAGCCTCCATTTTCAGCTTTTGGTTATCCTTTGTTTCATTTTGTGCAATAAAAGCAGGTGTGTTACTCACCTGCACAGGTACATACAGGTGTGTTACTCACCTGTATAGTACAGACAGGTGTGTTACTCAGCTGTACAGGTACAGACAGTTGTGTTACTCGCCTGTACAGGTACTTACAGGTGTGTTACTTGCCTGTACAGTACATACAGGCTTGTTACTCACCTGTGCAGGTACATACAGGTGTGTTACTCAGCTGTACAGGGACATACAGGTACATACAGGTGTATTACTCACCTGTACAGGTACTTACAGGTGTGTTACTCGCCTGTACAGGTACATAAGGGTGTGTTACTCACCTGTATAGTACAGATAGGTGTGTTACTCAGTTGTACAGGTACATACAGTTGTGTTACTCACCTGTATAGTACATACAGGCTTGTTACTCACCTGTGCAGGTAGTCATGCAGCTCTCCTTGGTGATGTAGTTGTTCTTGTTTCCTCTGCAGCCTCCGTAGATGAATGGTTGGCAGCTTCCTGTCTTACGGTTGTAGTACCAGTGTTGAAACGCAGCTCTGCAGGGACCCACCTCAGGCTCTGCCTCACAGCGCTCTGATTGGACAACACCACACAGACATGTCAGATTTACCTTGTTATCTTCAGTTGGATAATATTTTGATTCATGAAGGAGGTCAAACATTTGTTCGATCAGAGAAATCTACAGGTTAAACCTCGGCTGAAGAAGAGCTTGTTAAATCTGAATCACAGGGTCAATACACTCGTTATTTCTCACTGTGTAGAACACGATGTTTATAGTCTGGGTTGGGACTGCACTCGGCTTTCACCTCGCCACATACAGGTGACTGAGCATGCTCAGTCTGGACAGAGTGGCAGTGATGACAGAGACAGTGGGAACACACACAACAGCAGCAGTTTGCTGACTGTGGTATGTTGAACACTGTGAGACAGAGTGTGTGTCCTTGGTGGACATCTGAGCTCTTTTTACCTGTCTGTTCGTCTCTCAGCTGACGGTGAAAATAAACTGATGTTTATTAAACTCTGACTCATGCAAGTGAGCACACCTGTCTCTGTTACAGGACGTCATGTTTTGTTGAGAGGACACAGAGTGGACAGCTCAGAGGACACAGAGTGGACAGCTCAGAGGACACAGTGGACAGTTGAGAGGACACAGTGTAGACAGTTGAGAGGACACAGAGTGGACAGTTGAGAGGACACAGAGTGGACAGTTCAGAGGGCACAGAGTGGACAGTTGAGAGGACACAGTGGACAGTTGAGAGGACACAGTGTAGACAGTTGAGAGGACACAGTGGACAGTTGAGAGGACACAGTGTAGACAGTTGAGAGGACACAGAGTGGACAGTTCAGAGGGCACAGAGTGGACAGTTCAGAGGGCACAGAGTGGACAGTTGAGAGGACACAGTGGACAGTTGAGAGGACACAGTGTAGACAGTTGAGAGGACACAGAGTGGACAGCTCAGAGGACACAGAGTGGACAGCTCAGAGGACACAGTGGACAGTTGAGAGGACACAGTGTAGACAGTTGAGAGGACACAGTGTGGACAGTTGAGAGGACACAGAGTGGACAGTTGAGAGGACACAGAGTGGACAGCTCAGAGGACACAGTGGACAGTTGAGAGGACACAGTGTAGACAGTTGAGAGGACACAGTGTAGACAGTTGAGAGGACACAGAGTGGACAGTTGAGAGGACACAGAGTGGACAGCTCAGAGGACACAGAGTGGACAGCTCAGAGGACACAGTGGACAGTTGAGAGGACACAGTGTGGACAGTTGAGAGGACACAGTGTAGACAGTTGAGAGGACACAGTGTGGACAGTTGAGAGGACACAGAGTGGACAGCTCAGAGGACACAGTGGACAGTTGAGAGGACACAGAGACGGATGGACGGACACATCACCAAGAATCAAACTGTGACACAAGAGTTGAAACGTACCTGCGAAGTCAGTAGCAGACATTTCTGTAAGAGAAGAAAAAGACGATGTTAATGATGATGACATCATCTCAGTTTCTCCTCTCAGAACAAACTGCAGCTCGTTTTTATTCTTCAGGATCAGTTTGTCTTTTCTGTTTGTCCTCCCAAACAACTGTCTGTGTGTGTGTGTGTGTGTGTGTGTGTGTGTGTGTGTGATGTGACATCATCATCGTCATAATCATCATCATCATCATCATCATCGTATTTAAAATAGAGCAGACTGACAGAGGACAGATTTAATCCTCATGTGTAATACTCTCTTCATCCTGCAGGAGGCGCCACTGAGGCTTCAACTGATCACGCTCAGATCACACCATCCAAAACTACAGAAACTTGTACCTGACGACACAGATTCAGTTAAATGGCTCTGACATGACAAACTGATGACTGGCTGTGGGCCAGTGTTGGGCCGTCACTGAGCGTCTGAGGTCGTCAGCCCACCTCAGTTCAAGTGAGTTCTGGTGTGTTCAGGTGTATTCAGGTGTGCTCAGGTGTGTTCAGGTGTGTTCAGGTGTGTTCAGATGAGTTCAGGTGTATGCAGGTGTGCTCAGGTGTGTCCAGGTGTGTTCAGGTGTGTTCAAGTGTGTTCAGGTGAGTCCAGGCATGTTCATCTGTGTTCAATTGAGTTCAGGCGTGTCCAGGTGAGTTCAGGTGTGTTCAGGTGTGCTCAGGTGTGCTCAGGTGAGTTAAGGTGAGTTCAGGTGAGTTCAGATGTGTTCAGGCGAGTTAAGGTGAGTTCAGGTGTGTTCAGGTGTGCTCAGGTGTGCTCGGGTGACTTCAGGTGAGTTCAGGTGTGTTCAGGTGTGCTCAGGCGAGTTAAGGTGAGTTCAGGTGAGTTCAGGTGTGTTCAGGTGTGTTCATCTGTGTTCAAGTGAGTTCAGGTGTGTTCAGGTGTGCTCAGGCGAGTTAAGGTGAGTTCAGGTGAGTTCAGGTGTGCTCAGGTGT